>NC_083577.1:68645740-68778240 GCF_027579695.1 Neoarius graeffei | reverse complement strand
TATCAACTCATTTTAGAGTCCAAACGTTCGTTTTCCAGCACAAAATTAAATGTTACAGAAAAAAGTTTGCATCTGAGCAGCATATTACATAAGAGAGCACGTTTCAGATTAAAAAAAGAAAACATAATGAAGGTTGGGTTTTGGTGCAAAATGAAGAAACAAGTGTGACAGTCAAAGTGTCCAGAAGAACTGTGGCTGCTTCTGTAAGATGCTCAGTAAAACCTACAGCTCATTTCCTTATAAAACTGCACTCATTGTACCTGAGAATACGATTTTTTTTTTTTAAAGCAAAGGGTCGTCTCACACCAAATATTGACTTTGTTTCATTTATCATAGCTTACTGCTGATAGTATTTTTTAAAATAATGTAACATTTCATTTCATTATTTTTAAGCCATTTTTGGTCTACACCATTTCTTTACATGTGCTGACAATACTGTGTGTATATATATATATATATATATATATATATATATATATATATATATATATATATAAGCTGGAGCCTATCCCAGCTGACTATGGGCGAAAGGTGGGGTTCACCCTGGACAAGTCGCCAGGTCATCACAGGGCTGACACATACAGACAAACAACCATTCACACTCTCATTCACAACTACAGTCAATTTAGAGTCACCAGTTAACCTAACCTGCATGTCTTTGGACTGTGGGGGAAACCGGAGCACCCGGAGAAAACCCACGCAGACACGGGGAGAACATGCAAACTCCACACAGAAAGGCCCCCATCAGCTACTGGGCTCGAACCCAGAACCTTCTTGCTGTGAGGTGACAGTGCTAACCACTACACCACCGTACCGCCCATATATATATATATATATATATATATATATATATATATATATATATATATATATATATATATATACACACACACAATATACACAATACCAGTGAAATGTTAAACTACTCATTCATAGGTTTTTCTGTATTTTGTATTTTCTACATTTTAGAACAAGGCTGAACACATCAAAACTACAAAATAACATATGGAACATATATGGAATTATGCTTCGTATGTTAGATTCTTCAAAATATCCACCGTTTACCTTGATGACGCTTTGCACACTATTGGCATTATCTTAACCAGTTTCATGAGGTCGTCACCTGGAATGCTTTTCAGTTAACAGGTCTGCTTCGTCAAAAGTTCATTAGTGCAATTTCTTGCTTTCTTTATGCATTTGAGATCAAACAGTAAATAATAAAAATGCAGTATACAGTAAATAGCCCTATTATTCAAACTGTGTGTGTGTATATATATATATATATATATATATATATATATATATATATATATATATATATATCCACAGTACTGTACAGTATATCTTAAGAATAACTTCTGTGAGACAAAAGAGAACACTGGCCAATGACTGAACTTCCTCTTACATTCCTGTTCGCTATCTGTCTGCCTGTTCACTTTGATTTGCCTCTCTGCCTGTCTTTCTCCCCATTTCTCTGTCTGATCTCCCCCTCTAATCATGGCGAGCTGAGTGCGGCATGGATCATGTAACGGAACACATCTATCACTTAGGCTGTATTTGTCCAGGCCCCAGCCCAGAAAAGGGTGTGGGAGAGAAGAAGGTAATGAGAGAGAGAGAGAGAAGGAGCAGGAGAGAGGGAAAAAGGGGGAAAATGAAGAGGGGAGGGGGTTAATGTGAACAGGAACGTCTTTGTAAGTCGCCCGGGCATTCCATGCCCCCAGCGCTGTGACATGAAGCCCCCTCACAATGGGGCTCCTTTCAGGAGGCAGAAGTCAAGCAAGGGAACATGGAGGGGAAATCAGTTCTTACAGCTCTTCAGTCTCACATCAAATTCACTGTCATGGCCTCCACATGGGAGCCATACACCTACCATGTACTGACACACCACCCCCAACACCACTCATCCCAACTGTTTTTACATGCTGTAAAAATCACTGGGCCATGACTCTTTAAACGTTTCTGATTTAAGGAGGTGTCCAAATGTGGGTTAGCAGCAATGGAACGTTTCTTGGAAACTTTGAGTTAGTTATGCAAGTTGTGCAATTTCCAATCATTTACTTTACAATCCATGTACACTTGCATGTGGGTGATTTATCCCACCATTCTAGGGATCATTTGTGGCTGATGGATCAGGAGATTGTGATCATGCTTTATTAATGTCTTTTGCAAGTGTGGCTCACGTATTTAGTTCATTATGGGTGACTTGAACAGCAAATGTAAATATATAGGAAAAGAAAAATCGCGTTGAAGTTTGGGGCTGCTGGTACTTTACACAAGAAGACATATTCCTGCTATTCAAATGGGACTTTATGGAGTACAAAAAACTGATTTCTAGACACAAGAAATAAGACAGAAACATAAACTCCAGTTATTTATAGCATGACCTCCTCGGTAGAGCGTATTCTGTAAGTGTTTTTAATGCATGGCAGCACGTTTGAATGACAAAGGTGGGGTTATTTTTGTTTGTTTGTTTGTTTGTTTGTTTGTTTGGTTTTATGTTCAAATTTGGCTTGTGGTCGCTACATGATGACATCACTAACACTCCCAAATATGACTGCAGTGCTTCAGAATGTATGTTAACATTCAAAAATCAACCATGTGACCCATATGGGCGTGAAAAATTTGAAATCACTCAGTGGAAAAATATAAGCCTGGAGTTAAACCGAAACAGATCATGTGTATGTGTGAGTGTGATAGAAAGTGAAAGAGCATACATCTAAGAGGTGCACTGAATATTAAAAAAAAAAATAGAAATGGAGAGTAAGGAGAGAAAGACAAAAGACAGAATGAACAAACGCAGAAAGGGAGGTGGGGAGGAGAGAAGGGAGGTGGAGTTAAAACACCAGTAGTGAACTAGGTTTGTTTGATTAATGGGGCATTTTCTCTCTGCATTTTTGGCCATAGATTTAATTAAAGGGACCTCCTAGAGAGAGGGAAGATTTTATAGCCAGACAGAGAGGGTGGCTGAGGATACGATAGGAGACAAAAAAGGGAGAAGACAATCTGCCTGTGACAGAAATGTAAATATAGCAGGGCTCACAATGGAATATGCATAAATACACAGCCTGTCCCATGAGAATTAATCATTTTCTAAATATGATGTGGGATGACTTCATTTGCCAGGGACTGCAAGTTATGCATGATATATATATAGCATAGAAGTCACTCCAGGTGATATGTCACTCTAATGATTCCTTTTGGAGCATTGCAAAAATGTTCAATACATAAGATGTATTATTCTATCCACATTCACTGCATGTGAGCAACCGTGCACTCTGATTGGCTACTCTACTACGAGGCTATCAGCTCATATACCGTGAGTAGAGAAAAACAAAATGGCAGAGTGCGTTTCTGAACCAACCGAGGGCAAAATAAAAACTCTACTCGAAAACAAAACCCCCAAAATACAAAAAAAGCAACAAAATATGGAATAAAAGTATTTGATGGTAAGAATGTATTTTTTTTTCAAGAAGTATTATTATAGCATTTTTCATAAATTGCTCCTGTCATTTTGCTGGTTTGTTTACATTCTAAGTGGAAATGATTTTGTTGGATGTTTTGTATAAAGTTTTTATTTATCGAATTTGCAAAAAATAAAATAATAAAAATGCTCTGTTTCTCAAAATCCAGTGAATGTGGATATAACAAAACAGTTAATCCACTCAATCTCGTCATACATGGTTTATAGCCAACGAGGCACGCTCATGTACGACTCAATTTCATGGAATAATTGTGAATTTTCTATACAGTAGGATCCAAAAGTCTGAGAGCACTAATGAAAATGCTTCAATTTTGCATTCGTTTAAAATTTAATACAATTTTCATTGCAAATGCTATTACTGGCAACAACCTGAGTGAAGTAGAAACTTTGAAATATTTACATGAATTTCAGAGTTTCCTGGTATTTGGTTTGTCCCATTTCTGCTTTAATGCCAATGTGAACTCAAGCTGGCATGGACTCTACAAGTGTGTGCAAAACCTTATGATCCATTTTAGATCAAATCCATCAGCCTCATCAGAGACGAGACAGAAGGAAAATCTGACCTTTTGTACAAAACTGTTAACATGGTCAATATCACAAATGTGCTTCCATTTAAATCAGGCATATTAAATATTCAAGATATTGAACATTTACTTTTTGTTTTAATTATTTCATAATTCTAAAACCTTCTGTTTATTTCCAATTTTGTATAGATTCTTTTTCTCAAAAGCATTTCTTTATACTGAACTTTTACCATCTCTACCTGCCTAAGGCTACGTTTACATTACGTCGAATCAGCGGATCATCAGATTAATGTTCTTAAAATGATTCGCGTTTACACTAAAACCGTTAGCCGTGCACACAGCAACACCAATACGCGGATACGCTCGGCTCCGCAGGCATCCTGCGCTCCAAATCACTCCGCCCTGAACAGCGAGTGCCCTCTGGAGGGTGTGCACTCCGGCCCTGCGCAGCTCACAGAGCGCGCGAGTGAAGTGAACAAGCCACGATTCGGGACTGAGCCGCTGTGTGTGTGATCCCAGCGCATATCACTTATTACTTGCAAGTGGAAGGATGGCAAGCCTAAAGACAATCATAACTACACAATGGGCAGTATTTGCATCAGTATTTGCAGTATTTTCATACTTTTATACTCTTTAATGAAAGGTGATACAAGGCGGAAGTCTGCGCCGTTTTTCAGCAGTCGCGTCACATGACCAACGCCAGCGAATCAGGAAGGTGGATGTCACAGTGACGTTGTCCAATGAGACGCCAGCTAGAGCTCAGCACAGCGTATTCGCGTATTCTCAATGTTTACACAGCACCGGAGCTGATACGATCTAGATTGAATACGTGGACGCTGGCGGATTCCCGTTTCCCCGCTTTTTCAGGGGGGTTAATGTAAACGGACAGTGCATCCGCGAAGAAAACGAGACAGATACGGTCTAGTGTAAACGTAGCCTAAAATGTGCTTCTTTTCAAACTGCTGCTCATGTTGCGACACAGGACAACAAAGCAGGGCGAACTTTCCTGTTGCATCACTCAGGAATCACAAATTGTAGAAGAAGTGGGCTTCATTAATGCACCAGGCTTGGAGTGTATACCTGTGCTATTTAGAACATAATCCTGTGGCACACATACCCACACCAGATCTTGCACAGAATATGTGTCTAGGCTTGGCCCATTTGCCTGCAATGAGAGAGAAATGGTTCAGTGATAGGAAGACAGAATACACTCATTAACATTCTCCAAAGTAAACAGCAATTGTTGAAACACAGAGAAATGAGATGGTCTTATAGGGCCACATGTTTCCATTTTTCATTACAACTTCGGGGAGGGAAAGAACAGTCGCTGGCATGCGTCCTACAGTAGTAATATTAAATCTTTCCATGGTGCTGCAGAATAGGAACAAGCGGAAAAAAATCATTTTTGATAACTGAAAAAAGACAAGAAGGTAATATGGCATATTGAAAGAAAGGCCTTGGGAAGGAAAAAAAGCAGGAGAGAGAGGAAAATAAGTACAGAAGTGCAGTGCAAATATAATTTCTGCAGTAGGCAATGACTATTAGGTGAATAATCACATGAGCATGCACAGATCAGAGAGGCTTTCTGTAATTCTCCTTGCTTTCCTTCCCCCATCTACCAGTTGGGCCATCAAGGTAAAAAATATACCCCTCTCTCTCTCTCTCTCTCTCACCTTTTCTGTCGTCCCAAATCTCAAGCTGCTCTTGTTTTTCTCACCTGCATGAGTCATAGCTTTCCCAGTTATTTCATCTTGTTTTCTTTTTCTCTCTCCATCCTTTTTTTTTTTACAATTCTGGCTCAGTAAACACTCCTTTGGGACAGCAGAGCAAAGTGGATTCAAGGAGAGAAGGCATGGAGAGACTGCAGCAGATGGAAGGAGGCAGAGGTTAGAAGAGACAAAAAGAAAAGCTACTGATAGATACTGAAGGATCTCTGTATTCAGTGAATTCTGACACCTGAAAGATAAATTTATTTTGGAGATTGTTTTTGAATGAAAAAAAAAACAATTGAGCTCTTTTATGTTATGCAACCATTTTTGGTCAGAGTCATGGTGGATCTGGAGTCTATCCCAAGAACAAGAACATTGCACACAGGGTGGGAAGACCTTGAAAGGTCCATCTCAGGGTCTTGGGGCACCATCCATCCATCAATCCATTATCATTATTACCTGCATGTCTTTGGACTGTGGGGGAAACCGGAGAACCCGGAGGAAACCCACACAGACATGGAGAGAATATGCAAACTCCACACAGAAAGGCCCTCGCCGGCCACGGGGCTCGAACCCAGAACCTTCTTGCTGTGAGGCGACAGCGCTAACCACTACACCACCATGCTGCCCCGTGTTGGGGCACCATATACACATAAACATACATGTTATACTGCTGCTGTAATCATAAAGATTGTCCTGTGCTCATCCCAGGACTCTTATTCACAACCTGTTCATACTAAATATCCATGAATACACTTAATATTTGTCAATGTTTTACAGTATACACTTGATTTCATTTCATGACTTTTCTTCCATATTTCTTTCTTTTTTTCTCATGTCATCTCATTATCTCTAGCCGCTTTATCCTGTTCTACAGGGTCGCAGGCAAGCTGGAGCCTATCCCAGCTGACTACGGGCGAAAGGCGGGGTACACCCTGGACAAGTCGCCAGGTCATCACAGGGCTGACACTTAGACACAGACAACCATTCACACTCACATTCACACCTACGGTCAATTTAGAGTCACCAGTTAACCTAACCTGCATGTCTTTGGACTGTGGGGGAAACCGGAGCACCCGGAGGAAACCCACGCGGACACGGGGAGAACATGCAAACTCCACACAGAAAGGCCCTCGCCAGCCACTGGGCTCGAACCCAGAACCTTCTTGCTGTGAGGCGACAGCGCTAACCACTACACCACCATGCTGCCCCGTCTTGGGGCACCACATAAACATACATGTTATACTGCTGCTGTAATCATAAAGATTGTCCTGTGCTCATCCCAGGACTCTTATTCACAACCTGTTCATACTAAATATCCATGAATACACTTAGTAATGTTTGTCAATGTTTTACAGTATACACTTGATTTCATTTCATGACTTTTCTTCCATATTTCTTTCTTTTTTTCTCATTAATGTTATTTAAAACCACAGTAACAGCATCATTAAAGGAACAGTTTGTAATTTTCAAAGCGCTACCTATGAGGCAAATTGCAACTGCAATAAAATCACTGCCATACCTTCCCCTTCTTCCCAAGCGACCCCATAAACTCTCTGCATTCCTCATGGGTTTGCCTTTCAGGAAAACTAGGCAGAGCTGAGCAGCTCTGATTCGGTTGGATGTGGAAGTGGAGATAAATTCTGGGCTAGAAAAAGATCGATTGCATGGCAATTTTACATGTAAACCATACGACACATGCATGTACACACACCTTCTACAGCTGGGTTTATACTCCTGCTCTGCTTTGATGTTTGGGGCTTGTGTACTTGTGCTCCAAAAATAAATGCATGAACAGTTGTTTATAACTCCAGAGACATGTGCAGCCATGAGCCGGCTTGTCAATCTCAAAACTCTCTTCACACAGAGAACTTAATATAGAGAACGCACGGCAGCCTGGGATATCACAGGATTACACTCAGGAGGATGGCATGTAGCAAGGCATAGCAGCAAACATGACTGGCTTTTCTTTGACTGTGTTAAGATTAGTTATATAATTATTGTCAAACTCTTTTTTTTTTTTTACAAATTGGGCTTAATGGGTGTTAAGTATTCGTTCCACCATTGCCGCTTGTCAAAAGCCAGCCAATATTATTATTCTCATCTCATCTCATTATCTCTAGCCGCTTTATCCTGTTCTACAGGGTCGCAGGCAAGCTGGAGCCTATCCCAGCTGACTACGGGCGAAAGGCGGGGTACACCCTGGACAAGTCGCCAGATCATCACAGGGCAATATTATTATTATTATTATTATTATACACTCTCTTTTTCAGTTTTTCGATGTCCGTTGGTATGTTTTTCTCTTGTCAACAGAGGGGAACCGTCAGGGCTTTCGAGGCCTTCAGAGAAGGCCCAAACATATCAGCATTTCAAATGTTATATTTAATTTCTTTCATTCTTTAATTTATTTCATTCTTTCATAATGTCATTATAATTATTCTCGTCTAATTCTAATTTTGCCTCATTTTCTATCAAATTTGCTTCAGAAATGAAAGGGTTACTGTACTGAAAACATTAAAATCGAGCTGTCCAATGAGATTTTTGTTTGTTGTCTCTAGGCTGAGAAGACTTTAGAGCTGGCTCACTCATTGGTTAGAACTTCATTACTGGGACAGAAGGTCATGGCAGTGTATATTTATATAGGAAGTGACAGATGAATTAACCAATCAGATTTTGATTTATAGTGGGAGGGACCAGAAATGTATCACTCGAGGCCTTCTCGAAGGCCAATGCTAGCTTAACCGCGAGTTGGCACCGTCAGCACAGCAGTGAAGTCACCTTCCAGCCGGTGTAGTGTTCATCAGTAGTGTTAGCGAATGCTAATAAAGGAGTCAAGCCAGTGCTATCGAGAGCAAGTAGCACAGACTAATGACCGAGAAACTAAGATTTCTGTCTCCAGACTCTTCTTCCACGTTGCACACTTGCTGCAGTATTTTTCACTCAGACTTATTTACTTAGTTACTTTTAAGATCAACATCAACAGCTAGACACACCGGAGTGACTTGAAAGCCTGCTGCTAATCCCTTGCAAAATCCTTTGCCCTGTTGCTTTCGGGCTGTGGCTGGACAGCAAGCTGGACTGGACTTGCAACACCAACCACTTGTACAGGAAGGTACAGAGCAGGCTGTACTTCCTGAGGAGGCTGTGGTCCTTTAACATCTGCAGGAAACTCCTGTGGATGTTCTATTAGTCCGTGGTCACCAGTGTCCTGTTTTACACTGTGGTGTGCTGGGGGGCAGCACATCCAAGAAGGACACATCCAGGCTGGACAAACTGATCAGGCAGGCCGGCTCTGTGGTCAGCATGAAGCTGGACTCTCTGGTGACGGTGGCAGAGAAGAGGTATATGGACAAACTATTGAACATCATGGATGATGCCAGTCACCCTCTGCACACCGTCATCAGCAACCAGAGGAGCCTGTTCAGTGACAGAATGCTCCTTCCCAAGTGCAGGACTAACAGACTTAAAAACTCCTTTGTCCCTCACGCCATCAGACTGTACAACTCCTTTCCTGGGGGGGGGGGGGGGGGGGGGGGGGTAACAGGAGGACAGAGGATGGGAAGGAGCAGTAGCATAGCCTGACAATAAGCAATACTGGACAATGTGCAACATAAATGTGAAATATAATGTGCAATACCTCTACTGCTGGACTTTTTCATATCTTATTTTTTATATTTGTATATGTAAATACTTAATTTATCTAGAAGTTTTCTCTATTTTCTATTCTCTGTTTATCTGTAATGATGCTGCTGGAATTTTAATTTCCCTGAGGGAACCCTCCCAAAGGGATCAATAAAGTTCTATCTAATCTAATCTTTTTTGGTGTTTGTCTAAGTTTTGGCTGAGCTGAAGTCCCAGCTCTAATAGTAACAGCTCACCACTGCTTGTAAATATGCGTGAAGAATATCTAATGAAGTTTTTGTAGCCTTTCGGGTGTTCAATGCATCCTTCTCTTTCCTGGGGAAGAAAGAAATGCTTCTGCTTCTGCGCAGCAGGAAACTTTCTCATTGGATATTCATATCAGCTCCGACATGTGATGTCATGCTGTCTTGACAACCATGCAGTATCGTAAACCATATTCAACGCTCATTCTCCATTGGGTGGAGTGACATAATACATGTAGGATAAGTGATATGCTAACAATATTGCATGCTATCAAACCAAAGGGATGAAACCTGCAAGAAGGGAATAGTTTTTATTTCATTAAAAAAGTTTCCTGTATGTATAGTAATTATGATTATGTGATGTGCATGACTCTTTATGGTAGCATCAGCAAATTAAATAGCATACACAAGTCCACTTCGATGTCTGTGATTTTGGGTTTTGGGTGCGAAGTGAGCAGCTGACGGTGAGTCGGATAAAAAGATGGTCTCATATGAGGATAAGAGACAATCAAGGCTACAAACCAAATCATATACCTGCACACAGCTACAGCTCCTGAAGACAAATGGGATGAGAATGAGAACGGCTGAAATCCTACAGAATCGCTTTTCATTCATGTGTCAGGAAGAGACAAATAATACATTTCAGTACACATAAGAGACACATCCATCCATCCATCCATCCATCCATCCATCCATCCATTCATTATCTGTAGCCACTTATCCTGTGCAGGGTCGCAGGCAAGCTGGAGCCTATCCCAGCTGACTATGGGTGAGAGGCAGGGTACACCCTGGACAAGTCTCCAGGTCATCGCAGGGCTGACACATAGAGACAAACAACCATTCACACTTTACATTCACACCTACGGTCAATTTAGAGCCACCAGTTAACCTAACCTGCATGTCCTGGGGGAAACCGGAGCACCTGGAAGAAACCCACGCAGGCACGGGGAGAACATGCAAACTCCACATAGAAAGGCCCTCGTTGGCAGCTGGGCTCAAACCCAGAACCTTCTTGCTGTGAGGCGACAGTGCTAACCACTACACCACCGTGCCGCCTGCCATAAGAGACACATGGTGTACTGTATATAAGAGACAATGACAAAACTCTCACAGCAAAGATGGCAAAGTGAATATTTTTTCTTAATCATTTGCCCTAAGTTACATACAGTGCAATGCAATAATGAGTACCCTCTTTGAAAAGTAACATTTCACACAATATGACAAGGAACACAAAGATATATTTCCAAAATGTTCCCAGACTAAGTTAAACACAGGGTCTGTTGAGCTTTTGAACTCAAAACAAAGGCTAATAATATAACTTAAATGATTTTTATTTCAGTTTTAGTGAAATTTGTGTGGTGCAGAAATGAGTACACCCCACTGAAGGGCTCTGAGTAAAGCAACTTTTTAGGCTACCAATGTGGACCTGAACAAACAATTAACCACAGGTGAGTCTAATTAGTCATTACACAGGTGTTAATTAGGCAGTTGGCTACAAAAGGCTGCTACCTAAAGCAAACCACCCTTTCCCATTTCCTGCTGTCAGCAATGGCACCTCATGGCCAGGAAATGTCTCTGGATCTGAGAAAGCGGATTATTGCTTTACACAAGAGAGGTGAGGGCTACAAGAAGATCAGTAAAGCCTTACTTATCAGTAAGAACACGGTTGCAAAAGTGATCCAAAAATTCAAGACAGATGGAACTGCAGCCAAAGTACAGAGACGTACAGGCCGGCCAAGAAAATTAACACCCAGGCAGGAGCGGCTTGTAATGAGAAAAGTTGAGGAAAATCGGCATGCAAGTGCACAACAGGTATCTAAGGAAATAGAGACTGAAATTGGAGTGAATGTGTCACGTGACACAATATGCCGTACAGTGCAGCGGAATGGCATGCATGGGTGTCGTCCCCGAAGGAAGCCTCTCCTAAAGCCCAGTCACAAAAAAGCCCGTCTAGAGTTCGCCAGGGCACATGCTGAAAAGGATGAAGGCTACTGGGACTCTATACTCTGGAGTGATGAGACCAAAATCAATCTTTTTGGAACTGATGGCTTCAAAACAGTCTGGCGTCGCAAGGGTGAGGAGTACAAGGAAAAATGCATGGTGCCCACAGTGAAACATGGAGGGGGTAGTGTTCTTATGTGGGGTTGCATGAGTGCTGCGGGTGTTGGAGAACTGCATTTCATTGATGGCATCATGAATTCTCAAATGTACTGCTCTATACTGAAAGCTAAGATGCTTCCATCACTTCGGGCTGTTGGTCGTCGTGCCATTTGTCAACATGACAATGACCCAAAACACACATCTAAGGCCACTGCTGACTTTCTGAAGAGGAACAGGGTGAGAGTGATTCCATGGCCAAGTATGTCACCTGATCTGAACCCTATAGAGCATCTTTGGGGAATACTGAAGAGGCAGGTTGAGCATCACTCTCCATCCAACATCCAGGCTCTGAAAGATGTCATCCTTGAAGAATGGAAAAAGATTGATGTAGCCAAATGTTGTCAACTTGTGCACTCCATGCCAAGGAGACTTGGGGCTGTCATTGCAAATAATGGAGGCCATACAAAGTACTAAATGTACTGGATGTAATTGAGTTTGTTGTGGGGTGTACTCACTTTTGCTCCACCCCACTTTCACGGAAACAGAAAAATATGTAATTTAAGGCATCTTTTCACCTTTCTGCTTGAGTTATAATGTAAGAACATAGTGTAATAAACATCATCAAGGAACTGTTTGGGACATATTGTTTGTGTTCATTTTAATACTGTGAAAAATGTCGTTTTTCGGGGGGGGGGGGGTGTACTCATTATTGCATTGCACTGTATATTGTTGTGTGAGTCACTGCATTTCTCTTACACACCCTTTCTATTTAAAGACTTGACATTTGAAAAACACAGTTAGCAAGAAGAAGAAACCTTTATTTGTCACATGCACACTTCAAGCACAGTGAGATTCATCCTCTGCATTTAATCCATCTGAAGCAGTGAACACACACACACACACACACACACACACACACACTGTTAGGACTAGGACTGTTTTGGCCTCTAGAGGCCGCTGTTATTTCCTTTTCATGTCGTGTTTATTTTGGCCTCTAGAGGCCGCCACTGTTCCTGTGTCTTGTGTTTGTGTTAATTGCCTAATTATCTTCACCTGTGTCCTTAATTAGTTTGTCTATTTATACCCCTGAGTTCAGTCCTCTTGTCACGGAGTCTTTGTGCTGTTATGTTTATCTCCAGTTTCCTTTGTACTGTGTTTTTTGATCTTCTTAGCTTTTGTATTTTTGCACTTTGCTTTTCTTTTGGATTATACTCTTTGGTTTTTTTTTTGTCTTTTGTTTTGCCCTGTATATAGTGTATATAGTTTAAATAAACCTTTTGATTCTTTTTCTACTTCCGCCTCACGCCTCTGCATTTGAGTCATCCCCCTGGTGGCCTAGTGGGGGTTTGCTGGATTATCACACCAACGAACCAGGTTCGAATCCCAGCAAAACCCTAACAGAAAGACTCCGTCATGACCGACTCAGCAGAGGCTGCTTCAACTGTCTACCCGGCCAACCTTCAGGGAATTATGGCAGCTTTGACACGCTTCGGAGCAACCATGGACGCTCATGGACGTACGCTCACCAGCCAACGTGAGGCCCTCGCTCGCCACGAGGAACTGCTTCAGCAAATTGGGAAAACCCTGGCACAGCTGACATCTCTGCCTGCATCTCCTGCTCCTGATCCAGCTCCCACTCCTGCTCCAGTGCCTCCTGCAATGCTGCCTTCTTCACCTCGCGAACCCAGCCTTCCTGCACCACAGAGGTATGACGGCAAGCACAGTGAGTGCCGAGAGTTCCTTACCCAGTGTCAACTCACCTTTGAGCTTCAGCCTACCACCTACACTACGGATCGCCGCAAGATTGCCTTTGTGATCACCTTATTAGCTGGTAAGGCGCGAGCCTGGGCTACTGCTATCTGGCAAAGACAGGGACCTGAGTGCTTTGATTTCCAGCTGTTTTCTGAAGAGATGCTTCGGGTCTTCGATCAGGCAGACATCAGTACCGACGCAGCCCGAAAGCTCATGTCCATCCGGCAAGGAGGAAGCGTCGCAGATTACGCCATCTCGTTCCGAACACTCGCAGCAGTAAGTGGATGGAACGAGACTGCCCTGGTGTCAGCCTTCCACCATGGTCTGTCTGACCCCATCAAGGACGGTCTGGCCTCTATTGGATGCCCAAGTGACCTCGAAACCCTCATCTCACATGCTATTCGTCTGGACAACAGGATGAGAGAACGCCACCAAGCCTTGAGCCCCCCCAGCCTCCCTACCTCTACCTGGAGACCATCTACCTCCTTCAGTGACTGTCCAGAACCCATGCAAGTGGGTCGTACTCGCCTCTCCGCATCTGAGAGGGAGCGCAGAAGGAGGGACAAGTGCTGCATCTACTGTGGCAAACCTGGTCACTTCCGAGCATCATGTCCCGAACTCTTGGGAAAAGGACCGCCCCGTCCAGCCGAGGGAGGGTTGTGACGGGGCCTACCCTCTCTCCCGGACTCCCTGGCCAAGGAATCTACATCCCGGTCTCCATCTCCTGGGGTGAGTCTGTCCACTCTTGTCAAGCTTTGATAGACTCAGGGGCGGCTGGGAACTTTATGGATATTCACTTCGCCCAAAGCATCAATATTCCGACTGCACCTCTTGAAGTCCCACTGTCTGTGTCTGCCCTCGATGGCCAAGCGTTAGGTGATGGAAGAGTCACCCAAGTTACTTCTCCAGTTTTCCTCCAGTCTCAAGGTCACAAGGAAGAAATATCCCTGCACCTGATTCCTTCACCTGAGTTCCCAGTTATTCTAGGCCTTCCTTGGCTTACTCGCCACAACCCTCGCATAGACTGGGTAACAAGCCAGGTTGTGGAATGGGGCCCTGCATGCCATGCCTCTTGTCTGCTCTCTAGCTCTCCTGTGTCTCCTGCCGAGCCCCCTGATCTCACCGAGTTATCTCAAGTTCCCACAGAGTACTGGGATCTCAAGGAGGTATTCAGCAAGAGCAGGGCCGCCGTTCTTCCTCCGCACCGGGCCTACGACTGTGCCATCGACTTGCTCCCTGGGACTACCCCTCCTCGTGGCAGACTGTTTTCACTCTCTCAGCCAGAACGCAAGGCCATGGAGGAATACCTCAAAGATGCCCTGGTCTCTGGGTTTATTCGACCCTCCACTTCACCTGCTGGAGCCGGCTTCTTCTTTGTCGGCAAGAAGGATGGGGGGCTCCGACCATGTATTGATTACAGGGGCCTGAATAAGATCACTGTGCGCAACCGATATCCCCTTCCGCTGATGTCCACAGCTTTCGACCTGCTCCAAGGCGCCACCGTCTTCACCAAGTTGGACCTACGGAACGCATACCACCTCATCCGTATCCGACAGGGAGACGAGTGGAAGACTGCCTTTAACACCCCGTCTGGGCACTACGAATACCAGGTGATGCCCTTCGGACTCACCAACGCACCAGCTGTTTTTCAGGCCCTAATCAACGACGTCTTAAGGGACATGATTAACCTATACGTTTTTGTCTACCTCGACGACATCCTTATCTTTTCCAAGACCGTGCAGGAGCACCGCCACCATGTCCGCCAGGTTCTCCAGAGGCTGCTACAGAACAATCTGTTCGCCAAGGCCCAGAAATGCGAATTTCATGTTCCCGAGGTCTCCTTTCTGGGATTTATTGTACGGACAGGCCAACTCCAAATGGACCCTGCCAAGACCCTGGCCGTCCGGGATTGGCCTACTCCCAAGTCCGTTAAGGAGGTTCAGCGGTTCTTAGGATTCGCTAACTTCTACCGCAAGTTCATCAGGAACTTCAGTTCTGTGGCAGCACCCATGTCAGACCTCACCAAAGGGACAGGTGGATCTTATGGCTGGTCTCCTCAGGCAGAAAAGGCGTTCAAAGACCTCAAGGACCGCTTCTGCACGGCACCCATTCTGGTTCTCCCGGACACCTCCCAACCATTCATTGTGGAGGTGGACGCCTCGGACAGTGGTGTCGGCGCGGTGCTCTCTCAACGTTCGGAAGGAAAGCTGCACCCCTGCGCTTACTTCTCCCACCGCCTGAGTCCTGCTGAGTCCCGGTACGATGTGGGGGATCGAGAACTGCTAGCGGTCAAACTGGCCCTTGAGGAGTGGAGGCACTGGCTGGAGGGAGCACAACATCCATTCCTGGTTTGGACTGACCACAAGAACCTGGAGTACCTCCAGCAAGCCAAGAGACTGAACCCTCGACAGGCTAGGTGGGCCCTGTTTTTCAGTCGATTTGACTTCACCCTCTCATACCGCCCCGGCTCCAAGAACACCAAACCTGACGCACTGTCCAGACTGTTCTCTGCCACTAACAGGGAGAATGAAGTCGGGCCTATTATCCCTGTGTCCCGGATTGTGGCCCCTGTCCGCTGGGGTATTGAGGAGGCTGTCCGACGAGCCCAACGCCAGGACCCCGGTCCTGGGACGGGGCCACCAGGCCTCTTGTACGTCCCACATCAAGCCCGGGCCAAGGTTCTCCAGTGGGGTCACTCTTCCCCTCTCACCGCCCACCCGGGAGCTCGGAGGACCCTGGACTTCCTGAAAAGACGCTTCTGGTGGCCTAACATGGAGCAGGAAGTAAGGTCATTTGTCCTGTCCTGTGAGGTTTGCACCAGAACCAAGAACCCACGACAGCGTCCCCAGGGTCTCCTGCATCCTCTGACCATTCCCCGGCGTCCCTGGTCCCACGTGGCAGTCGACTTTATCACGGGTCTCCCTGAGTCACAAGGTAACACGGTCATTTTGGTCTTAGTTGACAGATTCTCCAAGGCCTGCCGCTTCATACCACTGTGCAAACTCCCCTCTGCTCTTGAAACTGCGAAACATTTGTTTAATCATGTCTTCCGAGTCTTTGGTCTTCCACAGGACATCGTCTCAGACCGAGGGCCCCAGTTCTCCTCCCGAGTGTGGCACGGGTTCTGCAAGGTCATCGGAGCCACTGCCAGCCTCTCCTCTGGGTTTCACCCATAGTCCAATGGTCAGACGGAGAGGCTCAACCAGGACCTGGAAACCACCCTGCGAGGCCTGGCTATGGATAACCCGACATCGTGGAGCACCTGGCTGCCATGGGCGGAGTACGCCCACAACACCCTGCAGTCATCGGCCACCAAGCTGTCGCCATTCCAGTGCCAATTCGGGTTCCAGCCACCTCTGTTCCCGGACCAGGAGGAGGACGCGGGGGTGCCCTCGGTCAACCAATATGTGAGACGGTGTCGCAAGACCTGGAGCAAGGTCAGGAAGACCCTCATACAGACCTCCAGAACCAACCAGACTCAGGCCAACCGCCATAGAAGACCTGCACACGCTTTCCGCCCTGGGCAGCGTGTTTGGCTGTCCACTAAGGACCTTCCACTGCGGGTGGAGAACCGCAAGCTTGCTCCTCGCTACATTGGCCCCTTCAAGGTGGTGCGCAGGGTGAACCCTGTCTCCTACCGGCTCCAGTTGCCCCGGACTCTGAGGATCAACCCCACTTTCCATGTTTCCCTGTTACGGCCCGTACTGACGTCTACGTATGCCCCTGCCCCTAGGAACCCCCCACCCCCCCGCATCTTCCAGGGGCAGACTGTGTTCACTGTGAATCGCCTGCTTGACTCCCGCCGGGTCCGCGGCGGGTTGCAATATCTGGTGGACTGGGAGGGCTATGGTCCTGAGGAGCGCTGCTGGGTTCCTGCTCGGGATGTCCTTGATAAAGAACTATGTCGGGACTTCCATTCGGCCCATCCGGATCGCCCTGGGAACGTCAGGAGACGCTCCTAGAGGGGGGGGTCCTGTTAGGACTAGGACTGTTTTGGCCTCTAGAGGCCGCTGTTATTTCCTTTTCATGTCGTGTTTATTTTGGCCTCTAGAGGCCGCCACTGTTCCTGTGTCTTGTGTTTGTGTTAATTGCCTAATTATCTTCACCTGTGTCCTTAATTAGTTTGTCTATTTATACCCCTGAGTTCAGTCCTCTTGTCACGGAGTCTTTGTGCTGTTATGTTTATCTCCAGTTTCCTTTGTACTGTGTTTTTTGATCTTCTTAGCTTTTGTATTTTTGCACTTTGCTTTTCTTTTGGATTATACTCTTTGGTTTTTTTTTTGTCTTTTGTTTTGCCCTGTATATAGTGTATATAGTTTAAATAAACCTTTTGATTCTTTTTCTACTTCCGCCTCACGCCTCTGCATTTGAGTCATCCCCCTGGTGGCCTAGTGGGGGTTTGCTGGATTATCACACCAACGAACCAGGTTCGAATCCCAGCAAAACCCTAACACACACACACACACCCAGAGCAGTGGGCAGCCATACTACAGGTACCTTGCTCAAGGGCACTTCAGCCCAAGGCCACCCCATGTTAACCTAACTGCATGTCTTTGGACTGTGGGGGAAACCAGAGCACCCAGAGGAAACCCACACACACACACAGAGAACATGCAAACTCCACACAGAAAGGCCCTCGTCAGCTGCTGGGCTTGAACCCAGAACCTTCTTGCTGCGAGGCGACAGTGCTAACCACTACACCACATTGCTGCAAAACACACTTCCTTGTTCTGATGTATGCTTTGTTAGAAAAAAAAAATTCCCATTAATACAAACCATCCTAAAACCTGTAAAATAAGCTAATGATAATATTGTTGAAGTAATTGGCCCAAACCCTGACTAACTAAAACAAAATCGGACACAAATTTCGTCTCATTAATCCAGTCTCTTTTTGACCTTCATTAAAATTCAGACTAGATGTAATTCTAATTTCCACTAATTAGCTGATATTTTTTATTCATTAGGAATTTCAAAAGGAGTGGAAATCCTTTGACCTGCTGTTTACTTTATGTCTGCGCTGCTGTCCATTTGTCATGTGTCCAAGTGTGCTGAAGACAATGAGGACATCATGATCGTCCTTTCGTTAACTGTTAGTCTGCTTAGAATGCTATGCAATTGATGAATATATTTGGTAAATGCGTGTGTGTGTGTTAGATGTGCTGCAGGTATATATGAACAGCTTGTTTCATGTGTCTGACCTTGCAGATGTTATTGATAATGAAGCATCATTACAGGAGAGAGAGAGAGAGAGCGCTTGAGAGAGCTCATATACAGAGACTAATAGTAAACACAGAACCTAGAAAGTCAGAGTAAAGTAAAGGTGATGGGGAGAATTAGAGAGAGTGTGCTGTATGGGACATGGAGAATCATCGTGCCTCGTGTCTTTGGTGGAGAGAGCCGAGAGTAGTGATACAGCAGTGAGATGCAGTGCACTAATGAGGGCTTGTTATCACAGCCGAGTGTTTGTGTTCAGTCTGCCAAACACATCAACCCGCTATTTTCCCTCATTTCTCTCTGTTCTGATTTTTACATCTGTCTGCTATCTCTATCTCTATCGGTTTCTTTATTTATGTCAAAAATAGTGAACATAGCAGACCTACTGTGACAAAATAATACTTCTGCTGCGGTCGGTATTTTTTTTTTTAACTGTAAAATAATTGGAAAAATGACATTTTTCTCGAATTTAAATCACTTGAAATATTTCTATTGATTTTTTCCCCTCCCAGAATAGAGGATTAATTGGAGTCAGAAGGATTTGAGGTGTTCAATAGTGGTGCAGTGAATAGCAATGTCATTTCATAGCTCCAGGCTCTGCCGTTCAATCCTGAGTTCAGATTATTGTCGGTGTGGAGTTGTGCATGTTCTCCGTGTATCTGTGTAGGTTACCATGTGTTCTCTGGCTTCCTCCCACCTCCTGAAAACATGCCGGGAGGTGAACTAGTTAGTATAAATTAGTCCAAGGTGTGAATGCATGTGTGTATGGTGCCCTGTGATGGACTAGCATCCTGCATCACACCCAGTGTTCCTTTGATAGACTCTGTATCCACCACAGCCCTGATCAGGATAAAGGGGTTACTGAAAATGAATGAATGAAAACAATTTAGTATTCGCATTAGTAGGCTAGTTAATGTTGAGATACAGCATATGTATTCTGAAATAGAGTGATAGGTATGGTACAGATCCACAAAATCAGATGGCAAGAATTAGGACAGGATACTCATGGTGTTTTTTTTTTTTTTAATGTGGTTAATGCAAGGCCAGTGGTAATGCAAGCACGGATTTTTTAAAGCTATATGGCCTTTCCATTTCATAAAATTGGTGAAATTTAGTTCCTTCTGAAATTTGGTCACTGTGATGTATGTTGATTTCTGCAATATCTAAAAAAAAACAATGCCATTCCGTGGCTGGGAAGTTATTTAATTTGAGGGGATTATTTCCCGAGCAGGCGGCACGGTGGTGTAGTGGTTAGCGCTGTCGCCTCACAGCAAGAAGGTCTGGGTTCGAGCCCTGTGGCCAGCGAGGGCCTTTCTGTGCGGAGTTTGCATGTTCTCCCCATGTCCGCATGGGTTTCCTCCGGGTGCTCCGGTTTCCCCCACAGTCCAAAGACATGCAGGTTAGGTTAACTGGTGGCTCTAAATTGACCGTAGGTGTGAATGTGAGTGTGAATGGTTGTTTGTGTCTATGTGTCAGCCCTGTGATGACCTGGCGACTTGTCCAGGGTGTACCCCGCCTTTCACCCGTAGTCAGCTGGGATAGGCTCCAGCTTGCCTGCGACCCTGTAGAACAGGATAAAGTGGCTAGAGATAATGAGATGAGATTTCCTGAGCAAATAACGTGCATGAAATCACTCGCTTCATGCAGTCAAGCAGACAGAGGAAGTCCGTGTGCACATGCGCAGGTTTACCTTCTTCTTCTAGTTTGTCAGTCTAGTAGTCCTTGAAAGCAAGGACTACTAGACTGACAATCAGGCTTTTGAACCACGGATTATAATCACCATCGCATCTCATCTCATTATCTCTAGCCGCTTTATCCTGTTCTACAGGGTCGCAGGCAAGCTGGAGCCTATCCCAGCTGACTACGGGCAAAAGGCGGGGTACACCCTGGGCAAGTCACCAGGTCATTACAGGGCTGACACATAGACACAGACAACCATTCACACCCACATTCACACCTACGGTCAATTTAGAGTCACCAGTTAACCTAACCTGCATGTCTTTGGACTGTGGGGGAAACCGGAGCACCCGGAAGAAACCCACGCGGACACGGGGAGAACATGCAAACTCCACACAGAAAGGCCCCTGGGGTCAAACCCAGAACCTTCTTGCTGTGAGGCGATGGTGCTAAACACTACACCACCATGCTGCTACTTGGGTACATATGTACTTTTTATTATTCCATCCATCCATTATCTGTAGCTGCTTATCCTGTTCTACAGGGTCGCAGGCAAGCTGGAGCCTATCCCAGCTGACTATGGGCGAAAGGCGGGGTACACCCTGGACAAGTCGCCAGGTCATCACAGGGCTGACACATATGCCGCTTTTCCACTACAAACGCGGCTGAGTCGGGCTGAGCCGTGCCGTGCTGAGTCGAGCTGAGTGGGGCTGTTGGAGTTGCATTTCGACTACAACCGCGCTGAACCGTGCTGGCTGGAAGTGGGTGGACACTTTGGGTGGAGTTAGCGAAAGTGGGTGGACGTCACGTGATGTCAAGCAGCGCAAACAGTGACATCAGTGAGCTTTTAAGCGGTAGTCTCACGACCCGAATACTAAACAATAAACATGGACATGGAGTCGTTAGTGTTGCTGGTCTTGGTTCTGTGGCTTGTTGTCACCGACAACGGCAACAGATACTGGCAAGAGCATATAGATGAGGCGAGGTGCATAAGGCTTCAGAAATTCTCGTAATTCGTAATTATTCTTCTTCCGGGTTTGCGGTGTTTACAGATCCCAGCGTACTCGCGGGGCGTGTGTGGGCATGTGAGGACACTCCTCCTCACCAATCAGTGCACAGGGGAGTGTCTGCTCACGCCCCTAGCCTCACTCGGCTCGCTTTGGCTCGCTTCAGCCCTACTCCAAAACGGCGCGAGTTTTAGGGGCTAAGCAGGGCTGAAGCGAGCTGAGTCGTGCTGTTTTTTGGTAGTCGAAACGCGAGCCGTGTCGGGCTGAAGTGAGCTGAAGCGAGCTGAAGTGAGCTGAAAAAGGGTAGTGGAAAAGGGCCAATAGACACAGACAACCATTCACATTCACACCTACGGTCAATTTAGAGTCACCAGTTAACCTAACCTGCATGTCTTTGGACTGTGGGGGAAACCGGAGCACCCGGAGGAAACCCACACGGACATGGGGAGAACATGCAAACTCCACACAGAAAGGCCCTCGCCGGCCACGGGGCTCGAACCTGGACCTTCTTGCTGTGAGGCGACAGCGCCAACCACTACACCACCGTGCCACCCCTATAATCACCATCTACCTCTATATTTGCAATTTTGCACAAGACATTGCACAGTATATCTACCTCTATTTTTGAATATTGTTTGGTTGCCTTTTTTTATGTTATCTTCGTTTATTTTCATTCTACTTTTATATTTTGCATTGCATATGCACTTTATATTTTATATTTTGTATTTTATATATATGCATGGCCTTAAATTCATTAATTGTTCTATTTAAAAAAAACGAATAAAATTGGAAGTCTGTGATTCGAATTCAGTAGCTTTCGGTCCACTAACAAAAATAATTAGGCGTCGGGAAAAATTCTTTTTATGACCTACACTTGAAAAATCTGAAAGGCCGTCTACCTTTAACAAAGAGGATTCAAAAATCATGCAGCACTTACAGACATAAATGTAACATCATCTGTTGCTGTGCATGTGCATCCACTTCTGACCAAAATACAAAAAAAAAAAAAAAGGATGGGAACAGAAAAAAAAATTAAGAATACAGCTTATTATACCAGCAAATTACTCTTGCATTTTGTACAATAATAAAAGTATCTGCTTCTGCTTCTTAACCTTCTTCATATTCACTTAGTCCCTCTCTTTGTCTTTTTTTCTAACACAAACGCATCTTTTCCATGTTCATAACCATGGGAACTTGCAGACAAATTTGAAGAAAAAAAATGCTTCTGAGACTGAAATCGCACCTCAGAAAAAAATAAACGGGAGGACCTTTAATGTAAATGCAGAAATCTTAAAACTCTGAAAGTGGAAGCGATGTTGATATTCACATCCTGTTTTTTTTCCCTCTTTCACTTGCAAAACATTTCAGTCATAAGTGAACAGGGCAGATGCAATTTATTCAACCTGCCTTGGTACGGAAAGTAAAAAGGAAACAATCTGTGAAACATAAATGGGAACAGTCCCTGAGGAACACACACACACACACACACACACACACACACACATGCTCAGTCTCTGTTCTCTCTATCTCTAAGGCTCAAACAGAGTATCATCAGGAAAGCAATGCAGATGGAAGGCATGCCTCTCTGCATATTAATACAGAAACCCTGAAATTGCAAAGCACGCTCTTGTACACAACAGATATCAAGTGTAGGAGTTTACAAAAACTTTACAAACTGGGGCCATTTCACGGAGCATGAGGACAGATACAGTGGTGCTTGAAAGTTTGTGAACCCTTTAGAATTTTCGATATTTTTGCATAAATATGACCTAAAACATCATCAGATTTTCACACAAGTCCTAAAAGTAGATAAAGAGAACCCAGTTAAACAAATGAGACAAAAATATTATACTTGGTCATTTATTTATTGAGGAAAATGATCCAATATTACATATCTGTGAGTGGCAAAAGTATGTGAACCTCTAGGATGAGCAGTTAATTTGAAGGTGAAATATTAGAGTCAGGTGTTTTCCATCAATGGGATGACAATCAGGTGTGAGTGGGCACCCTGTTTTATTTAAAGAACAGGGATCTATCAAAGTCCGATCTTCACAACACGTTTGTGGAAGTGTATCATGGCATGAACAAAGGAGATTTCTGAGGACCTCAGAAAAAGCGTTGTTGATGCTCATCAGGCTGGAAAAGGTTACAAAACCATCTCTAAAGAGTTTGGACTCCACCAATCCACAGGCAGACAGACTGTGTACAAATGGAGGAAATTCAAGACCATTGCTACCCTCCCCAGGAGTGGTTGACCAATAAAGATCACTCCAAGAGCATACATGTCAACCTATACGGAATGTCCGTATTTTATACGGATTTGATTCAATAAACGTAGTATACGGGCGTATAAATAAAGTTATACGGATTCTTTAAAAAACTTCAATATTTATTTAGAGCTATAATAAATTCCCACGATGATAAAAGAGCGCATAACATTTACAAACGTACTGTACACCACAGACAGCCAGTAAAGAGTCTTATGAAATCGCGCGTTATCTTGTGGTAGCGAGACTTCGTTCCACTTTTGATCATGCGCACACCGCATTGCGAGAATCCCGCCAACCGTGAAGTCATAGACATATAAACATAGACGCCGCCTTCTGCGTAGAATCATACGTCATCCTCGCCGCCATATTGGATGTGGCAAAGTGGAGATTCTTCAGCCGTCTCTGGTATAGTGTCTAGACAGTAACCGAGAATAAATGCCTCATTCATGTGCTGCGTTTAACTGTACCAACAGGTTTACCATCCAAACGAGATCACATGGGATTACCTTACACAGGTGAGACTGGAAAAATACTTTTCATTGTATTTGGTCATTATAATGTAATTTTACGAACAGATTTTCCTGACTTTGTGGCTAATATGAAGTCTCGCACATAATAGCCGCTCGGTGAAACCTGTCTCCAAACAATGAAGTATTTCCTTCGTAACTATGCTGATAACACTTTGTGTTTTTGTCAAACATTGGAGCTTTGTATTCATTCTGAAGGTTTATTGTTATTAATATTGAATAAAAAGTAACTGGGATATATCATTGTTAATTATCATTCAAATTTTAGGTAAATTATTTTAATTTGCATCTTATACGGATTTTATAAGGGAAATATGGATTTTGGAGGTTGGTTATACAGGTTTGATTGACCAAAGGTTGACATGTATGCAAGAGTAAGGCGTGTAATAGTCGGCTAGGTCACAAAGGACCCCAGGGTAACTTCTAAGCAACTGAAGGCCTCTCTCACATTGGCTAATGTTCATGAGTCCACCATCAGGAGAACACAGAACAACAATGGTGTGCATGGCAGGGTTGCAAGGAGAAAACGACTGCTCTTGCGAAAGATCACGTGGACAAGCCAGAAATGTTTTGTGGACGGATGAGACCAAAATAGAACTTTTTGGTTTAAATGAGAAGCGTTATGTTTGGAGAAAGGAAAACACTGCATTCCAGCATAAGAACCTTATCCCATCCTTGAAATATGGTGGTGGTAGTATCATGGTTTGGGCCTGTTTTGCTGCATCTGGGCCAGGACGGCTTGCCATCATTGATGGAGCAATGAATTCTGAATTATACCAGCGAATTCTAAAGGAAAATGTCAGGACATCTGTCCATGAACTGAATCTCAAGAGAAGGTGGGTCATGCAGCAAGACAACGACCCTAAGCACACAAGTCATTCTACCAAAGAATGGTTAAAGAAGAATAAAGTGAATGTTTTGGAATGGCCAAGTCAAAGTCCTGACCTTAATCCAATCAAAATGTTGTGGAAGGACCTGAAGCGAGCAGTTCATGTGAGGAAACCCACCAAAATCCCAGAGTTGAAGCTGTTCTGTACGGAGCAACGGGCTAAAATTCCTCCAAGCCGGTGTGCAGGACTGATCAACAGTTACCGGAAATGTTTAGTTGCAGTTATTGCTGCACAAGGGGGTCACACCAGATACTGAAAGCAAAGGTTCACATACTTTTGATACTTTTGCTACTCACAGATATGTAATATTGGATCATTTTCCTCAATAAATAAATGACCAAGTATAATATTTTTGTCTCGTTTGTTTAACTGGGTTCTCTTTATCTACTTTTAGGATTTGTGTGAAAATCTGATGATGTTTTAGGTCATATTTATGCAGAAATATAGAAAATTCTAAAGGGTTCACAAACTTCCAAGCACCACTGTATGAGTTATATCAGGTGCGCCAGTTCTGTTTTACAGTAATTACAGTGTATAAACCTATTGCTGAGATGACTGCAGTGCAACTATTCCTTATTGCTCATGCATGCCATTTCTGAGTCTTCATGCACAGTTTAATGGCAGTGATTGTTCAGTCTTCACATTAATTCACAACATGATATCAGATCCACCTCTAGGACTTTATAGTGTGTGTTTGAACAGTTCTGTGGGTCTGGAGAGTGTCCAGGCTCGCTAAGGCCCAGAAGGTCCTAGGCCATCTCAATGTCTTGGAATGCGAGAATCCCACGAGGTCGGGATCAGCAGTTTGGCCCTTGTTGAAATCAGAGCCGAGGCCTCACTTTGCATGGAATCCACCCAAGCATGTACAATCATCTAACCTGCCCTCAGTCCTGCAACCCGCTTCAATCTTGAGTTTTTTCTTTCTTTCTTTTTTTTTTAACTAATTAGCTGCAGTGCTGCTTTCTATCAGCGCCGGAATCTCTGTTTTTTTTTTTCCATGCTGAGGCTCCAGTGAAGGGGAAGAGCTTGGGCTAGTGCAGCAGTGAACTCTAGATCCTGCAGGCCATAACATCGAAGGCTCTCTGTGGTCGATGGCAATCTGGCCTGCTGTCTCTCAGACTAAGGCTTTAAACTTACACTCTTATTATGACATCATCCACAATCACAACAGTGAAATGTATGACCGTTGATTGAGTAACAATCACATAAAGATGATAAATGTGGTTTTAAGTTCTCAGCACTTTGTGTACTATTTGGCAAAGTTCTTCTCTCATTCTGGCAGTTGACAATAACACATCTGTGCAGATGAGAAACTCTGGGCTCTGAAGCTGTGCCAGCCTGTCAGTTGTATTACCCATCAATTCAGAAAGAGCGTTCAGGTGTTCTGGCCCAGGTGTGTGTTTTGGAGCAGTGGATTTCAAGTTGACCTCCTTGGAGATATTTCATTTGCTTGAATTGTATATTTTGACGTCAGTGGCTACAGGTAACTGCCAAGAAAACTACCACGTTATAAATAATCTGTTCAGATCATGTCAGAATTTCAAGATGATCACCTTTTTGACAGACTCAAAAACAATTTGCATAGAAATTTACTCATAATAATAATAATAATAATAATAATAATAATAATAATAATAATAAGTTACATTTATATAGCGCCTTTCAAAAAACCCAAGGACGCTTTACAATTATAGACAAGGAAAGAAAAAATAAATAAATAAAAATATAATAAAAAATAAAAAGGAAAAAGTCCACCAAGTAGGGGTCAGAATGTAATTCCCGTGGTGTAGCAGCCACAGTCCCACCAAAAGGCGCACGAAAACAAGTCCCACATCTCCAGCACCGCCGCCGTGACGCCGTCAGCAACATCGCTCGAACACCACACCATGGATCCACACAGCGAGCAGAGAAGCTCCGCCACGCAGAGCGCTGGTGTGTCCCAAACCGCCTGCACAGCCGCTGCGATGCCACCGAGCAACATCGCTCGGAACATCACGCCAAGCATTAAAGCACAGAGCGCTGGACAACCACGATGTAAATTGAGCAACAGGCTCACTACAGTCCACAGCTGGGAGTGCAGGCATCACCCACAGCGAACCAAGGCCTGGAGGGAACCGACGCCCCAAACTGGGTCCAGAGCTACACCACAACCGGTGGACAAAACACTCAAACAAACACCAAACTACACAAACACACAGGAAAAAAAAAAATAGAAAAAGAAATAAAATAAGAGCTCCGGTGAGAAGCGGCAGCCAGAACGCGCACAATGTACTGTCAACCGGAAACGGAAACGAAAAAAAAAATCTCTGTAGTCTTGTTCAACTGGTTAAAGTGATGGACTTGAAATCCATTGGAGTCTCCCTGTACAATATTAAATCCCGCTGATTATATCTGAAATTTGGGGCAGCATGTCGGTGAAGTAGTTAGCACTGTCGCCTCAAACCTCATGTTTGGGTGTGTTTGTTCATCTCTGTGTTAGCTCAGTGATAGACTGGCAGCCTGTCCAGTGTGTACCTCTCCTCTCACCTGAAATCAGTCAGGATTGCCTCCAGCTTCTGTGACCCTGATGGATAAGTGGTAGAGAAAATGGATGAATGGACCTTAAAGGAGATACGCAGAACCTTTATTTTTAAACCCATTTCTGAGTGGATAGTATCTCCATCCTTGACTCTTGTATGCTGCATAAATGGGAATTAAAAATATATATATTTTTGAGAGTTAAAATTGACCACAAAGTTGGCATTCGAGCTGCCCCGCTGAGCCAGCCAGCCCTGAGTGCGTGATGTCACAGCGATAATCAGTTTTAAGGCCGAGGCCTTTTACAGCTATAGACCAAAGTCTCATCTCATCTCATCTCATTATCTTTAGCCGCTTTATCCTGTTCTACAGGGTCGCAGGCAAGCTGGAGCCTATCTCAGCTGACTACGGGCGAAAGGCAGGGTACACCCTGGACAAGTCGCCAGGTCATCACAGGGCTATAGTCCAAAGTCATATAAATAAAAATTTATGGTGAAAGTAAGAAATACCGTTACCGACTTGCTCAACTAAGACTGATTTGACTTTGCTGATTGTGGGTTGACTCTCATTAAAACAGGATAGGTGTTATAACTTATGCAACGTACATGTACATGCATGCATTTTCACTGATAAAACGTAAAAGGCTAATTAAATAATCAGATGAACTGAGACAATCACATTCTGAAGCAAATTAAATAATCTTATACCAGTAACTTAAACACACAATACAAGTTACATGTGTTAATCTAAATGCAGGTAAACAACGTGTTGTTTTTGTTGTTTTGTATCCAAATGAGAGTCGCAGCTTACCTGTCTGTGTTCTCGCGTCCTGAAGGCCGATCTTCTGGCCGATTGTTTTGAAACAATCTGACTTTCAGTTGTTCGTTCAGTTCTCCATTCATTGCCTTCTTCTATGTAAGGGCGAGATATTGCTGCTGAGGCAAGCATATCCAGCGGAGAGATCAGACGACTGGTCCACTCATTCTTCATTTTCTCCATACTGAGTACTCCGTCATTACTGCTCGACTCAGGCAATTACTAAAACCCGGGACAGGACATCACCAGTTTTAGCAACAACCGTGGGGAGGTCAATGCCCAAGCGATAATATGTCACGTCCTGTCTTGTGCTTTTCCGTCCTGGGTTTTAGCAACAACCCTCGGCTCACACTCCGGGAGAACTGGTGCAACTGAACTTACTTTCCTTTTCTTGTAGTTTTCTTTTCCTTTAATTGTTGATACCGCACCCTCTTTCAATACGCCAATATCGCCAACACTCCTCAACAGATCAGAGGTTTTGTACAAGTCATCAGTAAAATGTGCAGAGCAGAGGAGAGACCACTTTGTAGGTGCCCAATGTGCCCATGAACTTCTTCACAAAACGCGTCCAAATCTTTGCTGTTTGAACATTCTTGGGCCATGAATGCAACATAAATCCACTTTCTGTTGTGTTGCTGCACCCGCCAGCAACACATCTACGTGGCATGGTGATTAATTAGCTCAAAATGGAAACTCAAAGTTGCAGTTAGCTCTGTGTTTTAGTATCGCGGAAATGGAGATGAGACCGATAGCCCTCCTGCGGTGACGTTACAGATGTCAAGGTCATTCACTCAGACCGCTACCTTTATGAATCACTTTAATTATAAAACTCACTATATTAGATTTATTGTTAACACTTAAAACTATTCCTATGCCATTCTTGAGGTCTCAAGGCATTTATAAACAAAAAGCGAGGCCATGGTTCTCTGTATCTCCTTTAATATCTTTCAAACAGAATGTTAAAACTAGAAAGATCGACTATCTTTATGTGCTTCACTTGACAATGTTTGTGAAGGTTTATTTAAGAACAGTAAGAAATCATGAAATCATATTTCTAACTACAATGTCAGAAATAGGGGTACAGTTGGAGTCCATTTCTGTCCCCCATGGTATAATCTACACTATTGTACCCCCTCGGGATCATTATTGGACCTCAAGGTAACTATGTGTACCTAGGGCCAAAAAGGTACATATGTGTTCCCAAGTTGCATATAAAGGGTACAAATAAGTACCTTAGAGGGCCCTGCTCCAGTGAAAAACTGTTGTACCGTTAAAAGTACAATAATGTACTTTATTTTCTGAGAGTGTATGGAAGATGCTGCCCATTTTTGGTCATCTTTGCTTATAACATCACTCCAGACACTGTCAAACCTGAGCTAGTTCATTCTCAGTTCCCAGATGGTAATTGCTAAAAGTTTGAGGAAGGTGTGAACACATTTTACAAAGTCAAGATAACATAAATTGTACTTCTAATGAAATTCTAGACAGCACAGTTCAAAATTCAATTCAATTCAGTTCAGTTCACAATTCAGTGGAAATCTGAAATGTAGTTTTAATTTCATTTCTGAAATCTCAACCATTTGATCTAAAATGTGTTTACTGGCCTTTCTCAAATTTTCTAGGTTGTTTTACTTTAATTGTGCATGATGCATCATTTCAAATGTAAACTCAGCTAGACTTTTGATATTTAACAGTTAATCCACGAAATCGAGTCGTAGATGAGCTGATAGCCAACGAGGCGCGTAGCACAGAGTCAATTATAAGCCATGTATGATGAGATTGAGTCGAATAATTGTTTTATTCTATCCATATTCATTGGATTTTGAGAAACAGAGCATTTTTAATTTTTATTTTTTGCAAATTCGATAAATAAAAACTTGATACAAAACCTCCGACAAAATAATTTCCGCTTAGAATGTAAACAAACCGGCGAAATGACAGTAGCAATTTGTGAAAAATAGGTACCCTATGGGTGCATGTGGCTACTGCTTATAAATAAAATTGTTTTCTGATACCAGGTCCATACAGTAAATATAGCATATATATATTTACTCTATGAGGCAGTAGCCACAAAAATGAAGCGTGATCCAAAAGTGAACAATTTAAAAATCACAGAAGTAAAATATACCAAGTGCCTGTACTTTATATTATTATACTGTTACCTCTTACAGTGGGGACGACACGGTGGTGTAGTGGTTAGCTCTGTCGCCTCACAGCAAGAAGGTCTGGGTTTGAGCCCCGTGGCCGGCGAGGGCCTTTCTGTGTGGAGTTTGCATGTTCTCCCCGTGTCCGTGTGGGTTTCCTCCGGGTGCTCCGGTTTCCCCCACAGTCCAAAGACATGCAGGTTAGGTTAACTGGTGACTCTAAATTGACCGTAGGTATGAATGTGAGTGTGAATGGTTGTCTGTGTCTATGTGTCAGCCCTGTGATGACCTGGTGACTTGTCCAGGGTGTACCCCGCCTTTCACCCATAGTCAGCTGGGATACGCTCCAGCTTGCCTGCGACCCTGTAGAACAGGATAAAGCGGCTAGAGATAATGAGATGAGATGAGATGAAACCTCTTACAGTTTTCGAAACTGAAACCTCTGAGGCTGACATACACACGCTGTCGCAATGACCAAAACTCTAATTTCCCGGAAAAGGCCCGGCGCTAGAGCTCAGTGGTCTCAATAATCTTTTTGACAACTTCCTATAACAACTCAGAAGTGCGTCACATCTACATCACACATGGGGCCACTGGCTGAAGAAGGCAAGAAAAGGGAGACAACCTGGAGTATATTTTAAAATAGGGATGCACTTTCCCTCGGTAATAAGCATAAACATGTCTGAAAGCAATTTCTTTAGTCTAGTCCATTTATTTCGAATGGTGAACTGAATTGTATACACTCACCAGCTATTTTAATAGGAACACCTGTATGCACATGCGCAATGTTGCCCAATCTCAATAGAAAAGAGTCAAAACGCAATTGCCCAGCAACATTGCTCGGCAACATTGCCCAAAAAGTTGCCCCGTGTATCATCACCATTACACTCATTCTGACATACCACTATGTCACATACCACTATGTAGCCACTATGTCATCTTACAGCACGATGACATAGTGGCTACAGCTTCTATGACGCAGTAGCCACAAAAATGCTATAATAATAATTCTTGAAAAAAAAAAGATGCGTTCTTACCATCAAATACTTTTATTCCATTGTGGCAGCGGGGGCGTGGTCAAGCATCGGTCTGTGACAGGAGGGTGGAGCCGGGGAAGGTGAGTGGCAGATTCGCTACACCTGACGGTAATTAACCTGTGTTTTGTGTGTGTTTTCCCAGTAAACCGCTCCCTATTTTAAGAGGCTGAGAGAGAGCAGAGGGAGCGCGACCCGGGAGTGGAGGCTGAGAGTGTGTCTGTGTGCTGCGAGTTCTTTTAAACTGAAAAGTTTATTAATAAAATACGCTGTTACTACCTCCAAACGTTGTCCTGCCGTCCTCTGTGCTCCACCCACGCATTGTCCGCGCTACAGTGGTGCCGAAACCCGGGAAAAGGTGGAGCACCAGTGCTACAGCTCCATGGAATCCTCCCCGTTCGCGGACTTGGTCCACGCCCTCGCCACGGCTCAGCAGAGCCAGCACCAGGCACTCGTCACGCTCCGAACGGAGCAGGAGCGCCGCTTCGAAGCCCTGGTGCTGGCTCAACAGGAAGATCGAGAGGCGTTCCGGCGGCTCCTCGCGTCGGCGGGGTCCACCAGCGCCCCGGCCGCGGGCCCGTCTCCCCTCACTGTGACCAAGATGGGCCCGCAGGACGACCCCGAGGCTTTCATCACCTTGTTCGAGCAGGTCGCCGAAGCCTCGGGGTGGCCGATGGAGCAGCGCGCGGCGCGCCTCCTCCCCCTCCTGACTGGAGAGGCGCAGCTGGCCGCATTACAGCTCCCCGCCGACCGCCGGCTGGCCTACGCTGACCTTCGCCGGGCCGTCCTCCAGCGCGTGGGGCGCACGCCGGAGCAGCAGCGCCAGCGCTTCCGCGCGCTGCGGATGGAGGAAGCCGGCAGCCCGTTCGCGTTTGGCCAGCAGCTCCGGGACGCCTGCTGGCGGTGGCTGAGGGCCGAAGATCGCGACGCCGAGGGAATCATCGACCAGGTGGCGCTGGAACAGTTCGTTGCCCGCTTACCAGCCGGAACCGCGGAGTGGGTCCAGTGCCACCGCCCGGCATCGCTGGATCAGGCCGTAGGACTGGCGGAGGATCATCTGGCGGCTGTACCGGCGGCAGGACAACGGATGACATCGTCTTCTGTCTCCTCTTCTCTCTCTCTGTCTTCCCCCCCTCTCTCTCTGTCTTCCCCCCCTCCTCCCGTGTCCCGTCCTCGCCCCATTCCCCCACCACGGAGGCGGGGGCCGGCCCCACCCCAGCCGGCCCGCCGCACCCGTGGTGCCCTCCCGTTTCTCCCTTCTGTGTCTGTCTCTCCCCCCCCTCAGGTGAGTGAGCCCCAGAACACAGTTGCAGAGGGGAGGCCCGGGCCGGTTTGCTGGCGCTGCGGGGAACCGGGCCACCTGCAGCAACAATGTGCAGCGATGGAGGTGGGGGCGGTGGTGCGGATCCCCGACGCGCCAGAGGCTGCCCTCGATCGGGCCGGAGCGTATCGCATACCGGTAAGTGTACAAGGGGCTACATATCAGGCGTTGGTGGATTCAGGCTGCAATCAGACCTCGATCCGCCAAAGCCTGGTGCAAGACGAGGCATTGGGGGGAGCACAAGGGGTGAAGGTGTTGTGTGTGCACGGGGATATTCACAGCTACCCGTTGGTGTCAGTCCACATATATTTTAGAGGGGAAAAATCTATAGTGAAGGCGGCGGTTAATCCTCGCCTTACCCACTCTTTGATCTTGGGGACCGATTGGCCGGGATTTCGGGGTTTAATGGCACGCCTAGTAAAGAGTGGGTCCTGCCGGTTGACGGGGGAGGGTCCCGGTGTCGCTTTGGCTGGAGCGGCGGTCGCAGAGCCGTCTACATCACCTCCGCGACAGGGGGAGGAGCCGCCGGCCCCTCCTCTTTCTATTGGGGAATCCCTCGTGGATTTCCCACTGGAACAATCGCGAGACGAGACTCTGCGACACGCGTTTGACCAAGTGAGAGTAATCGATGGTCAAACGCTCCAGCCGAACGCCACCCCGTCCTTCCCCTATTTTTCCATTTTGAAGGATAGATTATATCGAGTGACGCAGGACACTCAGACGAAAGAGCGAGTCACCCAGTTATTAATTCCAAAGAGCCGCCGGGAATTGGTATTCCAGGCGGCCCACTTTAATCCCATGGCTGGACACCTCGGGCAGGATAAGACACTCGCCCGGATAATGGCCCGATTCTATTGGCCGGGGATTCGCGGCGACGTCCGTAAGTGGTGTACGGCGTGCCGCGAATGCCAGTTAGTAAATCCAGCGGCCATTCCAAAAGCGCCCTTGCGCCCCCTACCATTAATCGAGACCCCGTTCGAAAGAATTGGGATGGATCTCGTTGGGCCATTAGATCGGTCAACACGAGGGTACCGCTTTATATTAGTCCTGGTGGACTATGCAACGCGATACCCGGAAGCGGTGCCTCTTCGCAATATCTCAGCACGCAGTATTGCAGAGGCCCTCTTCCACGTCATCTCCCGGGTTGGAATCCCGAAAGAGATTCTGACTGACCAAGGCACCTCGTTTATGTCACGAACACTGAGCGAACTGTATGGGCTACTAGGTATTAAGCCGATCCGCACCAGCGTTTATCACCCACAGACGGACGGTTTAGTTGAACGGTTCAATCGCACCCTCAAGAATATTATTAAAAAATTCGTAAGTGAGGACGCACGTAACTGGGATAAGTGGCTCGAACCCTTGTTGTTTGCAGTGCGAGAGGTCCCCCAAGCCTCCACGGGGTTTTCCCCGTTTGAATTATTATACGGGCGTAAGCCGCGCGGCATCTTAGATGTACTGCGGGAAAATTGGGAGGAGGGACCTTCACAGAGCAAAAACGAAATTCAGTACGTTATGGATCTGCGCGCAAAACTCCACACGCTCACCCACCTAACTCAGGAGAATTTGCGGCAGGCCCAGGAACGGCAAGTCCGCCTGTACAACAAGGGCACGCGCCTTAGAGAGTTCACTCCGGGAGAGAAGGCACTCGTCCTGTTGCCCACATCGAGCTCCAAATTAATCGCCAAGTGGCAAGGACCCTTTGAGGTCACACGGCGAGTCGGGGACGTCGACTACGAGGTTAGGCGAACGGACAGGGAGGGGGCGCTACAGATCTACCACCTCAATCTGCTGAAACTCTGGAATGAGGAGGTCCCCGTGGCGTTGGTGTCGGTAGTTCCGGAGAAGGCGGAGCTGGGGCCGGAGGTCCCCAAAGGGTCATTGGCATCACGTACCTCTCCGGTCCCCTGTGGAGACCACCTCTCCCCGACCCAACTCGCGGAGGTCGCCCAGTTGCAGGCCGAGTTTTCGGATGTGTTCTCGCCCCTGCCCGGTCGCACGAACCTCATAGAACACCACATAGAGACGCCCCCGGGGGTGGTAGTGCGTAGCCGCCCTTATAGACTACCCGAACACAAAAAAAAGGTGGTTCGGGAAGAACTTCAGGCCATGCTCGAAATGGGCATCGTCGAGGAGTCCCACAGTGACTGGAGCAGCCCAGTGGTCTTGGTTCCCAAGGCCGACGGGTCGGTCCGGTTCTGTGTGGACTATAGAAAAGTCAACGCGGTGTCTAAATTCGACGCATACCCAATGCCTCGTATTGATGAGCTGCTCGATCGACTAGGCACGGCTCGCTTTTACTCGACACTGGATTTGACGAAGGGATATTGGCAGATCCCCTTGACTCCATTATCCCGAGAGAAAACGGCCTTTTCCACACCGTTCGGCTTACACCAGTTCGTCACACTTCCGTTTGGGCTGTTTGGGGCGCCCGCTACGTTTCAGCGGCTGATGGACCGAGTCCTCCGGCCGCACGCCACCTATGCGGCCGCGTACCTAGACGACATCATCATTTATAGCAATGACTGGCAGCGGCACCTGCAACACCTGAGGGCCGTCCTTAGGTCGCTGAGGCGGGCGGGACTCACTGCCAACCCGAAGAAGTGTGCGATTGGGCGGGTGGAAGTACGGGATCTGGGCTTCCACTTGGGCAACGGGCAGGTGCGTCCCCAAATTAATAAGACTGCAGCGATTGCGGCCTGCCCGAGGCCCAAGACCAAAAAGGGGGTGAGACAGTTCCTGGGGCTGGCTGGCTACTATCGTAGGTTTATACCTAATTATTCGGACGTCACCAGCCCGCTGACTGACCTCACTAAAAAGGGGGCACCAGATCCGGTCCAGTGGACGGAGCAGTGCCAGCGGGCTTTCTCTGAGGTAAAGGCTGCACTGTGTGGGGGGCCACTCTTACACTCCCCTGACTTCTCTCTCCCTTTTTTGTTGCAGACGGATGCGTCGGACAGAGGGCTGGGGGCCGTTTTGTCCCAGCAGGTGGAGGGGGAGGACCGCCCAGTCCTATACATCAGCCGCAAGCTGTCAGTGCGTGAGGGGCGCTACAGCACCATTGAGAAGGAGTGCCTGGCGATCAAGTGGGCGGTCCTCGCCCTCCGTTACTACCTGCTGGGGCGCTCTTTCACCCTCTGTTCGGACCACGCGCCCCTCCAGTGGCTCCACCGCATGAAGGATGCCAACGCGCGGATCACCCGTTGGTATCTGGCACTCCAACCCTTCAACTTCAAGGTGGTCCACAGGCCGGGGGCGCAGATGGTCGTGGCGGACTTCCTCTCCCGTCAAGGGGGGGGGGAGTCGGCTGCGGGCCGGACGGGCGCCCGGCCTGAGTCGGGCGGTGGGGGTATGTGGCAGCGGGGGCGTGGTCAAGCATCGGTCTGTGACAGGAGGGTGGAGCCGGGGAAGGTGAGTGGCAGATTCGCTACACCTGACGGTAATTAACCTGTGTTTTGTGTGTGTTTTCCCAGTAAACCGCTCCCTATTTTAAGAGGCTGAGAGAGAGCAGAGGGAGCGCGACCCGGGAGTGGAGGCTGAGAGTGTGTCTGTGTGCTGCGAGTTCTTTTAAACTGAAAAGTTTATTAATAAAATACGCTGTTACTACCTCCAAACGTTGTCCTGCCGTCCTCTGTGCTCCACCCACGCATTGTCCGCGCTACATCCATATTTTGTTGCTTTTTTTGTGGGGGGGGGATTTGAGTAGAGTTTTTATTTCACCCTCGGTTGGTTCAGCAACACGCTCTGCCATTTTCTCCTTCCTCTTTAGGGCATTTTTGGCGGTTGGCAAACCAACTTAAAGGTGCATTACTGCCACTGACTGGGCTGGAGTGTGGAACAGGAGATATTCTTTTAGCTATTTCTGTTTCTTTTAAATACTTAAATTCACATTTACTGGTGCTTGCCTTTGGAATGGTTTACCTAGTCATATACGGTCTCAGTCTTCCAAAAGTGCTTTCAAACATCTAGTCCGAACCTTTTTATCTCAACAGCTTTTAGAGGAAGAACTCAACCCTTTTATTATGTCATAATCTAACTCGTCCATGTTATTATATTGTCTTTGTCCTGTTAATTTTGATACAGGTATTTGTTTACTCGTATTTTGCACTGAGTACTTTTGTACAGTATTATCTTTTTATATTTATATTATCATATTTATTTAAACTACTCATCTTGTTTGTTATCAATGTATATATACTATATTTTTCTTTATTTTAAATTTTACATTCCATATTTTCCCTTCATTTTGTCACTTGATTTTATGGACCACAATGGAAATAAGTGTTTTCACTTTCCTGTGTAATTCATGTATTTTTCATGTATTTACAATTGTTTGTATGTATTTACATTGAATTTACTAAATAAAATCAGTCAATCAATCTTGATAACAAAGTGATATATCTGACTTGATGTGCTCTGCCATTTTGTTTTTCTCTACTCACGGTATATGAGCTGATATCCTAGGAGTAGAGTAGCCAATCAGAGCGCACAATTGGTCATATCCAGTGAATGTGGATAGGATAAATCTTTATATGTCAGCTTAATGGGGGAAGTGAGCAACTAATATGTAGTTATTCCTGTCATATTGAATCACTACATTAGTTCTAGTGACAGTGTATGAGGAAAAGGTTACTGCTATAATTCTCTACCAAAGATACAACAGAAAATCTCACACTGTGGTTTCACAGACATGTACAGCAAATAGAATTACAAATTAATCTGAAAATCAAGTCAAGTTTATTTGTATAGCGCTTTTAACAATAAACACTGTCGCAAAGCAGCTTTACAGAATTCGAACGACCCAAAACATGAGCCAATTTCATCCCAAATCCATCCCCAATGAGCACGCCCGCGGCGATGGTGGCAAGGAAAAACTCCCTCAGACGACATGAGGAAGAAACCTCAAGAGGAACCAGATTCAAAAGGGAACCCACCCTCACCCGGGCAACAACAGACAACACGACTATAACATTAACAGTCCCAACATTAAGTCAGCTTTGTTGATGCCATAAACCCCCCACCGACGGAAACCCGAGCGCAAAACCGTCCACGACAACCGCAGTCCCAAAGTCAGCAAGTCAACTGCAGTCCCCAGCCACAAAAGCACCACTGCAAGAGTCCAGAGTGTCCTCCAGGTGCCACCCCCAACTGTCCTCATGGGGTCGCCCTCCACAGGAGCGATGCGATGAGACTCCAACCAGACACAGGGCACCAGGATGGATCAGGCAGGTCCGAGGAGCAGAAGAGGTCAGCATCTCGATCCCAGGACCGACATGTAACTCAGAGGGACAGATTGGGGAGGGAGAGAAAATCATACATCACGAGATACAATAAATGTCAATCCAAATGTGCAATTATTTAACATTTCAGTGAGAATGTGTTCCATACTTTAATTAGCATCAGGATGTTTTAAACGGTTCACATTTACAAATTACTGCATCTCACTTTTTCCACCTCTGTTGGGTTTGAGTAAAGAGAAGAAGATTATTGTAGTAAGGAAACGGCACAGGATTTATTCTTTGTTCCGTATCTGTGACTGTTTCATCCTGCACATGCACGCACTGATCTGAGAAAGCCTGACTGTTTAGTTAGGGCTTACTTTCATGTGCCATTTTTTCTCTGTTTGTGTGAACAAGTTGAAATCCCATATCTTCAAACAATGTGGTATTTTAGAAAATTGCTCATTTTGCTTTTGAGTGCAGATATGATCTGACAAATCAACATTCTGCCTCCGTTCTCGCTGTTTACTTCTCCTGGTGGTTAGGGGGGAAATGCTCAGCAGCGTGACTGACTATCGTGCAGGCTGTGCTCTCCAGTGGCTCTCTGAATAGACTGCCTGGGTGGCCTAAAGACTAAATTACGCAGTCCAGTCAGCTGTGGAAGACTTCCTTCACACACACCCTCTAGCCCAGGGGAATGAGGTGAAAAACCCCAGACCTACCATCGCACTGGACCCAATGTAACCGCAAGAACTAATGCTAAAACAGCAGTGATTCAGCTCTTAGTTGACATGAGAAACTCACAAACAATTCTTAAAGCCAGACTCTTCCACAGATCAAAGTAGCTATTTACCTATTAACTGTAATATTGCTAAGTCAACATAATAAGTAAGGAATAGCACGCGACAGGGTGTGGTGTTGCAGGAAAATGATCCATGGCAGAGTGGTATGAGATTGTTACCATCTTGAAGATGCTTATTTTTTCTACATCGTGTCCCCAAATGCTTTATTCCTCTTATACCACAGCATTTTTGCCAACGATTAAAACTTCAGTGAACACTATATCAGTTTTTATCAGTTTATAGTAAAGGTTAATGATGTGGAACATCCACAAAACAAGTTCGTTCCAAGTTATCAGTTATCAACAGTCACTTCCTCACCATGCTATCCATTTTCATTTCACATTTCTCTGGAAGTTTTTACAAAACGAGCACAGCTTTTCACATTACCAAGAAACTGAAACTTTTTTTTTTTCTGCCTCAGAAATCTTATTACTGTAACAAAGTGCACACACTCAAGACCCCTTCTACAAATGTTAAATAAAACATCTCTTTACAGAAACCTTCTCTATATCAAAACTATTAGAAGGTTTTCTTTGTTACATAACAACACATTTTACATGTTAAATTAGTTGTCTTCTGTTATGTGCCATGTCCACCATACAAGTCCCTGTGAATGAGTTATTACTATCAGAACAGCAACATAGTAGAAGGAGCTCATTAATGTAAACCTGTGATTAAAATTAATTAAAAGTTTAAAGTTTGTTATTACTTATATTGCGCATTTTTCATACAAATATGTTCACATGAGCATTACAATAATTAAATATGGAGACAACAACAACAACATTACACAAAATTTAACCCCAAAATTTCTTAAAAGGGAAACCTAGAACATAACCAAAAATTATTTAAAAACAAGATAATAAAATAAATGAATAAAATCATCTAAATATAAACATTAATGATGAGAAGCCTCTTTAAAAAATTAAGTCTTAAAGCTAGACGGCCTTTCGATTTCATAAAATCGGTGAAATTTAGTTCCCTCTGAAATTTGGTCATTGTGATATATGTTTATTTCTGTAATATCTCACAAAAATATCAGGCCATTCCGTGGCAGGGAAGTTATTTAATTTGAGGGGATTAAAGCAAATAATGTGCATGAAATTGCTCGTTTCGCACAGTCAAGCAGACAGAGGAAGTCTGTGTGCGCATGCGCAGGTTTACCTCCTTCTTTTTCTTCTTCTTTTGGGTTTTACGGCAGCTGCCATCCAGTGTTGCATTACTCCCATCTACAGGTTTACCTTTGACCATACACTGACAGTTACATGATTTTGTTGCTAAACGAACAGCTGATCACACCGGGGTGCTCGCTGACCGCCAGTATTTATTAAATTAGCTTGGTCCTGTGTTTCCTTTCCTTCACAACATAACATCTTTTCTTCTCGCTTTCTGTTACTGCAGTCGGTCTTTCACATTTCATTCACACACTCATGTCCTGTTTCAAATTTGTATCCCACAATGCCTTGGGTGAACGGGTAAAGCCCACTATGTGACGCATGATGTAGTAGCTTGAATTGGGTCATGGTGAAGCAGGAAAAAATAGCTGAGAATTTAGGGCCATGTGGCTCTAACTTCATTAATTGTTCTATTTAAAAAATAATAACATTGGAAGTCTGTGATTTGAATTCAGTAGCTTTCAGTCCACTAAACAAAAATAATTGGGTGTCAGGGAAAGTTCTTTTTATGACCTACACTTGAAAAATCTGAAAGGCCGTCTACCTTTAAGAAATTTCTTTAAAATATCTACAGATCTTGTGTTGCGAATCTCCCTAGGTAATTTGTTCCATAGTTTGGGCGCCACAGATAGAAAAGTGCGGTCACCCAGTGTAGTGAGTGTTCTAACTCTTGGTGGCTGTAATAATAGTTAAAGTTTTAAAGTTTATTAAATTACATTACAGCCGGCGTTACTGTCAGAGCAGCTGCTGTAGAAAATTAACCAACACCAAGCCAAACAGACTTAATCAGAGATGCAAGAAGGGGTATGTAACATATGTCTTGCATAGGGGTGCTACACTGGGGGGGGAGTCAAAACAATGGTGAAAAATATACGGATATAAAAATGTGTCTTTGTTGTAAATTGTCTTTGTTTCATCATTTAATATAGGTACATGCCATATTATAAACATATTTGTAATGCTACAGCCAGGTCTAGACAACTCACATGGACAAGACAGGTTATCAGATACCCCATTCCCACTCAGAGTGAAAAACATAAAATTTTCCGTTATTATGCAGTAATGATGTCCTGTAGGAATGGTAGCAAAACGGCAAAGTTGAACCATTAACCTTGCCCCGTCAACCTAGTAAAATTTACGGAAATCTTTTGTTATGGCTCCAATGGGAACTGGGCCCTGTACTACGAACAGAGGTCAACCTACCCAGAAGTAACCCAGGGTTCCCCCGCTAAACCGGGGTTGACAAAACCTGGTTATCTTGTTTGGGGTTAAACGGTACTACGACGCCAGTTATGAAGTTGATTTGTTGAACCTGTGTTAACCTAATCAGGGTTAATGCGCGTTCACATTAAAGGGGAGGTTATCAGTGCAAATCACCACTGTTCACAATGGCACGGTTGCCGTACTTCACGGAGGAAGAATGCGCTGTCATAATGCAAAGCTACGAGGAGTTCAAAACAACATTAAGAGCAAAATCTAACACAGCGGCTGCCAATAAGGAGCGGTGAGCATGTTGGCAACGAATTGCCGATCGGGTAAATGCGCAAGTACATTCTCCCTTCTACATGTTCCAGAACAGAAGTATAGGATGAGAGAAAGCTTCATGATCAATCACAAGTCACAGAAAATGGTCCTTTGACGTGGCCCCAGTTTGTTCTATTTTTGTGTATTTTATTTATTTATCTGTTTGTCTAGTTGTATCTATTTTTCTAATAATAATAATATATTTTTTGCATTAATAGTTTGTTTTTTCCTATTAAAATAATCTTGTCTTCTTGTTATAACTTTATCTATTTATCTGACTGTTTAGTTGTATCTATTTTTGTTACAATTTCAATATTTTTAATATAGAAAGTTTTTTTTCTATTAAAATGTTCTTGTGTGATAACTAGTTCTTGTGTTATATTTATTGTAGTTGTACTTATTTTGTATCTCAGACTTAAATATTTTTGTAAAACAAGTGTTTTTCTATAAAATATTCTTGCATTCTTGATAACTATGTTCTTGAGTGGGTTCTTTTTTTTTTTTTACAGAAAAGCCGTTCTGCATGGACATTCATTGAAGCCCTCATTGTTTTTTAATGGTTATTTATGAGTGTTTAGGGGTTACAATAATGTAAGTCTAGGTTGCTTTATATAAAAGGTATGCCCAGAAATATTGATGTCACTGTCTAAGCAGAGGGATCTGGCTTCTTTAGACGCTGTCTTCTTAAAACTGAATAAATATTTAAAAAGAGCCAAATGAGCCAGTCTTTTGAACAGCTCTTTTCAAAGAACGGATCACAAAGATGCGGATCCCATCAAAGAGCCATAAATCCCATCTCTAATCTGCGCTCCGATATCACACGGGTCATCCAGGTACGCTGGCATTGTCTCTAGAGGAAATGTGTGGAAAAAGGGTGTGGTTAATCGGAAACCTTGGGTTAACCAAGAACATAACCTGAGACAAGCAGGTTTGAGATGCAGCGTAAGTTGCCATGGCAGCATACCTCGGTTTGAACATAGCCAACTTTCGTAGTATGGGTTAATCGGGAAGTTACGCTGCACGTGATCAAGTTACTCTCGAAGTTACCCTGGTAAGCCAGAAAACCTGCTTCGTAGTACAGGGCCCTGGACCCATCAGATTTATGTGTTGTGATTGATTGTAACATTGTTAGCAGTGATGATGATGATGTCGTGATATTGCGAGGACACGACTCATACTGCCTCCAACTGGTGGAAACTCAAAACATCAAGCAAAAAAAAGTAATCAGATACAGTGGGAGTGTCGTATCTGCGGAGGAAACATTTCAAGATCTAATGCGGATAGCCAGAATACAATCTAACCATATACAAAGCTTGTATTTTGTGTACATGCATACCTATGACATCAGCAAGAGTAACTAATAATAAAATAAAACAATATACTGTAATAAGTTATGTGAATGTGCTCTCTCTCTGTCCAGATTCTAACATTTCTACTGAATATTTTTATCATGGTTGAGGTGCAGAAACCTTTTATTTACATCCATCCATCCATTATCTGTAGCTGCTTATCCTGTGAAGGGTCGTGGACAAGCTGGAGCCTATCCCAGCTGACTATGGGTGAGAGGTGGGGTACACCCTGGACGAGTCACCAGATCATCACAGGGCTGATACACAGAGACAAGCAACCATTCACGCTCACATTCACACCTACGGTCAATTTAGAACCACCAATTAGCCTAACCTGCATGTCTTTGGACTGTGGGGGAAACCGGAGCACCCAGAGGAAACCTATACAGACACGGGGAGAACATGCAAACTCCACATAGAAAGGCCCTCATTAGCCACTGGGATTGAACCCAAAACCTTCTTGCTGTGAGGTGACAGTGCTAACCACTACACCACTGTATTGCCCCTTTTATTTAAACAAGATAGTCAAAGCAACAAAAATCACCAGGCATGAAAACACGTCAGTTGAAGTGAAGAACACAACAGGCATCGGCATGGAAAATAAAAACAAACACAAGACAAACTAACAGAAGCTGGGGTTTAAATAAGGTGATACTTGGGGGAAAAAAAGTGAAAGCAAGTGTGTGTGGTTAATGGCCAACTATGGCGCATTGCATTCTGGGAGTGTAGTTCGAGAGCTCATGCTTTTATTCTTGAGCGAATCTGCAGATACAGCAGTCCCACTGTGTAAGCAAAAATGTTATAAATATCCTTTGCTTGAACAAAGCAAATGTTCACTGTGAAACAGGAAAACATCTCTCTCAACAGAGACATAATGCAGCTCGACTCGTGCCATGTTGCTAACTACACTCTAAAAAATAATGGGGCCAGTACCGGTTCTTCAGAGCGATGCCATAGAAGAACCTTTTTCAGGGCTTCAAAGAACCATTCATGCAACAGTTCTTTAAAGAACCATTTAAACCATTTGTTTGAGCAGTGAAGACAGATTTGTGTAAACATAGCCTATGTGCATTGACCAGCAAATGGTAAGAGAATGCCAGGCTCTGATGAACCATTTCCAATGTGAAGAACCTTTTGCATAATGTAATGGTTCATCACAGAGTTTTGACTCTCCATGGAACCATCCAGAGATTTGAAGAACCACTGAAGCACCTTTATTTTTTAGAGTGTAGCTAAAGTCCCAGCTTGGGCTTTTCACAATAATGGACTGCCACCTCATGAATTATACGTTGTATCTGGTCTCACATGGTTGGCACTCTGTAAGATTCAGTTAAATAGACCGTTTGATTTTGTTGTGTCCATGACGACTGAGGAGAGTACATTGGTGAACTGTAATGTTTCGCAAATATATCACGAATTGAGTAATAGTGACAAGGTCAGATACAGGGAAAAGATAAAAGAATGTTCAGGGGTGGATCCGTACAGCAATATTGTAGAGTATGAAGACGATGTATGGATGTGGCCGAGTGTGAATTACACAGACATCATGAATTACCTGGTGTTAACTACTAGCTTCGTCACTTGGAAGCAGATAAATGCACACAAAAGTTTAGCACAAGTTTACTGTAAGGATCTAGTAGGTTCCTTCCTTCCTTCCTTCCTTCCTTCCTTCCTTCCATCCATCCATCCATCCATCAATCCATCCATTATCTGTAGCCGCTTATCCTGTTCTACAGGGTTGCAGGCAAGCTGGAGCCTATCCCAGCTGACTATGGGCAAGAAGCGGAGTACATAGACACATAGAGACAAACAACCATTCACACTCACATTCACACCCTAGTAGGTTCCTGATGTGGGCAAATGTTACGCAAAACACAAACCAAAAAAAACCAACCTAATTATTGATGTCTTCTAAGGCAACATTTTACCAAACTCAACTACCTACATTTTACTGGAGCTTTGTGCTATGCATTTGTAACTGCAGGTGGCACAGTGGTGTAGTGGTTAGCGCTGTCACCTCACAGCAAGAAGGTCCTGGGTTCGAGCCCAGCAGCCGGCGAGGGCCTTTCTGTGTGGAGTTTGCATGTTCTCCCTGTGTCTGCATAGCTTTCCTCCAGGTGCTCCGGTTTCCCCCACAGTCCAAAGACATGCAGGTTAGGCTAATTGGTGGCTCTAAATTGACCGTAGGTGTGAATGGTTCTTTGTCTCTATTGGGCCTTTTTCAGCTCACTTCAGCCCAACACGGCTTGCGTTTCGACTACCTCAGAGCAGCACGACTGAGCTAACTTCGGCCTTACTCAGCACCCAAAACTCGCACGGTTTTGGAGTAGGGCTGAAGTGAGCCCAACCGAGCCGAGTGGGGCTAGGGGCATGAGGAAACACTCACCTGTGCACTGATTGGTGAGGAGGAGTGTCCTCACATGCCCACACACGCCCCACGAGCACGCTGGGATCTGTAAACACCGTAAACCCGGAAGAAGAAGAATTACGACAAAGAAGAACACTAACGACTCCATGTCCTCCATGTTTATTGTTTACTATCCGGGTTGTGAGACTACCACTTAAAAGTTCACTGATGTCACTGTTTCCGCTGCCTAACAACATCACGTGACGTCCACCCACTTTCGCTAACTCCACCCAATGTGTCCACCCACTTCCAGCCAGCATGGTTCAGACCGGTTGTAGTCGAAATGCAACCCCAACAGTCCCACTCAGCTCGACTCAGCCCAACTCAGCCGCGTTGGTAGTGGAAAAGCCCCATATGTGTCAGCCCTGTGATGATTTGGTGACTTGTCCAGGGTGTACCCTGCCTCTCGCCCATAGTCAGCTGGGATAGGCTCCAGCTTGCCTGCAACCCTGCACAGGATAAGTGGCTACAGATAATGGATGGATGGATTTGTAACTGCAATATAAATTGGAGTAGCACTTACATGTATGTATATCACTTACAGTATGTCGCATCTTTATATATATTTTGTCTACGGTTCACATAAACAATAGAAATATAAACTTACCCTTTATGAAATGATCTGCACTTATTCGTACATATTTGTAGCTGGTCTCTTTTATATCCATCTGTTTAGATTTGCAAGCCACTGTCTGTCGTCTATGAGTTAGATCTTCCATTTGGGGTCTTTCTCACATTTTAACAGCGGGTAAACTAAACAATCTGACTCCAGCCTTAGCAGAATTGTTTGAGCAGACGATAACTGTGCAAATTTGTGGCATTTTGTATTAAGGTACTTGCTGCTACGCATCTGTTATTCCACAAAGATGGTGGACACAGCTAAATCAGAGAGGGTCATGTAACGTCATGCGCAAACGGTCTATACAGTCAGGTGGGAATACACGATATCCGTAACATTTCTGTTATGGAAGACTGAGTGGGATTGAAAATTTGTTGTCTATTCTGTGTTTTTACCTCATACATTAAAAGATTTTGTATGTGAATGGGGCTAAACATGCACACACACACACACACGGCAGTGTTGTTGAGCCATGGTCTGAAGTGGGGGGAAGAGAAGAAGAGATGGGGCCAATCTTTCCCAGCCTGCTTTTGGGGGTCAGCAGAAAGAACAGCAGGAAGAACAGCAGGAAGCAGGAGATGAGAGTCTATGAAGTCTACTTTGTTGAAGTTATCAACTGTTCACTGATGGACTTGAGTGCAAAACTGTTTGTGGCAGTTGCAGTCCTAAAGCTGTCATGGCAATTGTCACTCTAAGCCATTGTGGCAAAACTGTTCATAACAACTGCAATCCAAAACCATTGTCATGGTTACTTTAGGCTGTCCATATTGGGTCATCCTCAGCAGGAGCAGATGCTTTCCAAGTGATGAGAACTCCAACCAGAAGTAGGGCACAGAATAGATTAGGCAGGTTTGGAGATCAGTTACAATGGCACAAAAAAACCCTGTTAACGTTTTGTTAACAGTGCGCTAATGTTCGTGTTTGAAAGTTTTGTGTTAACAGTTAGTGTGCTAACGTTCGTGATTTGGACAATTACTCTCTCATACTGAACATGTTTCACTTTCCAGGACGAGCTAAAGGCAGAAAAAGAAAAATATTCAGAAAGAAGCAAATAAAAAAAGAAGAAAGTACAGATGCATAAACATTGCTGTTTATCTACATCACAAGAAGCATTGATCCAGTTTAACAGTAAAAAAAAAAAAAAAATCACTGTAGACTTCTTGAAAAGTGGTTAGACATACAATGCAATATGAGCATAAATGAATGTAGACCTAAAATATATATAATTTATATCTCCATTTCCTTTTGTAATAAGCTCATATACATTTTAAGTAATTTTTTTCTTTCTTTTTTTACATTTTTGCATAAAGAAAAACACATTAGGAATTTACATTTCTGCTGAATATTTGTAGTGTGTGTGTGTGTGTGTGTGTGTGCAGGTGCTGTCACCTCTAATGGGATTTGTGAAATTGGTTCCAGTAAAGAGAGATTAGGAGTGCAGATATTTAAACCTAAACAGGGGGGTAAATGAGACTTCTCTTTTCACAGCCCACACCTCTCTTATAATCTTATCACCTCAGTCTCTGAAACCGTCAGTGTTTATAAATCCTGTTTAATTTCCCTCAAAGACTTGATACCAATAACTGGGAGAAATTAATGAGTTTTTGGTAGTGACTCAATCAATCAAAGACTACAGTAAATAGATTTGCACCTTCATTATAAATCCATCCATCCACTCGTTATCTATACCATTTATCTGTCAGGGTCATGGAGAAGCTGGAGCCAATCCCAGCAGACTTTGGGTGAGAAGCAGAGTACAGCCTGGGCAAGTCACCGATCTATCCCAGGGTCGTCTGGGACAACCATTCACACTCACATTCACACCTATGGGCAATTTAGAATAGCCATCATCATCGTTGTTGTCAGGTTCCATCCTCGAATTGAGGGTTGGATACAATAGTTCTCCAGCCGCTTCTGTCATCCTGAGCCATTCACACTGCTTTGGCCTGTCCACCTACAGATGCTGGATGTCCATAAAATTCTTGGCCTTCCTCTTCCTCTTTTCCCATTAATTTTTCCCTCTAAAAGCGTGTGATGAAAAGTATTGTGGTGGATAATATGCCCAAAATACTTGAGTTTCTCATCTCATCTCATCTCATCTCATCTCATCTCATTATCTCTAGCCGCTTTATCCTTCTACAGGAGTGATTGTCCAGGCTTCAGACTCATATCTCAGAGTTGACAAACCATAACACTGGAGAATTTGCTTTCTTGTGGTCAGTGATATTTTGTGAAATATTAATATCTTTTGCATTTTAAAGGAGGATGTTTTAGCAATCACAATTCTCCTCTTGATCTCCTCATTACATCTGCCATCATCTGTTATCTTGTGTCCTAGGTAGATGAACTCTCTCACTTGTTCAATCATGCCCCTTTTCCACCAAAGCAGTTCCAGGGCTGGTTCGGGGCCAGTGCTTAGTTTGGAACCGGGTTTTCTGTTTCCACTGACAAAGAACTGGCTCTGGGGCCAAAAAAAACGGTTCCAGGCTAGCACCAACTCTCTGCTGGGCCAGAGGAAAGAACCGCTTACGTCAGCGGGGGGGCGGAGTTGTTAAGACCGACAACAATAACAAGACCATGAAAGATCGGCATTTTTAAGTGATGAGAAGCAGCAGCTGTACAAACGTGAAGTCATCCATTATTATTGTTGTTGCTGCTGCTTCTTCCGCGTTGCTTTTGCTTCGATATTCACGCCAAGGTTTATGCAAACGTAGCGACGTAACTGACGTAAACAGCGACATAATGACGTATACAACGACGTAACTGACGTATACAGCGACGTAATGACGTGTCTTCTCTTAGCACCGCGAGCGATGGAAAAGCAAACTGGTTCTCAGCTGGCTCGCAAGTTGAACGAGTTGTGAACCAGCACCAGCACTGGCCCCGAACCAGCCCTGGAACTGATTTGGAGGAAAAGGGGTATGAGTGTACCATCTACAAAGGATATAAAAAGTGTACACACCCCATTAAAATGATTGTTTTTTTACATCAGAAAAAAACTAACAAACATAAAAATGAGACCACGATAAATAATTTCAAAACTTTTCCCACCTTTAATGTCACCTATAACCTGTACAATTCAATTGAAAAACAAACAAATCTGTTAGAGGGAAAACATAAAAAAAAAAAAAAAAAAAACTTACAATAAGCTGGTTGGATAAGTGTACACACCCTTAAACTAATACTTTGCTGAAGCACCTTTTGATTTAATTACAGCATTCAGTCTTTTTGGGTAGGAGTCCATCAGCCTCCCACATCTAGACTTGGCAATATTTGCCCACTCTTCCTTGCAAAAGTGCTTCAAATCTGTCAGATTGCGAGGGCATCTCTTGTGCACAGCCCTCTTCAGGTCACCCTACAGATTTTCAATTGAATTTAGGTCTGGGCTCTGGCCGGGCCATTCCAAAACTTTTTTGGGGTCATTGTCATGCTGAAAGATGAAATTCCTCTTCATCTTCAGCTTTCTAGCAGACACCTGAAGGTTTTGGGCCAAAATTGACTGGTATTTAGAACTGTTCATAATTCCTCCACCTTGACTAAAGCCCCTGTTCCAGCTGAAGAAAAACAACCCCAAAACACGATCCTGCCACCACCATGCTTCACCGTGGGGATGGTGTTCTTTTGGTGATGCGCAGTGGTGTCTTTGCGCCAAACATACCTTTTGGAATTGTGGCCAAAAAGTTCAACCTTGGTTTCATCAGACCATAACACATTTTCCCACATGCTTTTGGGAGAGTTGATGTATTTTTTTTTTTTTTGCAAAATTTAGCCAGGCCTGGATGTTTTTCTTTGACCCTACCTCATAGTCCAGACATATGGAGAATACAGGAGATTGTTGTCACATGTAGTACACAACCAGCACTTGCCAGAAATTCCTGCAGCTCCTTCAGTGTTGCTGTAGGCCTCTTGGCAGCCTCCCTGACCAGTTTTCGTCTTGTCTTTTCATCAATTTTGGAGGGACGTCCAGTTCTCGGTAATGTCACTGTTGTCCCATATTTTCTCCACTTCTTGATGACGGTCTTCACTGTGCTCCATGGTATATCAAAAGCCGTGGAAATGTTTTTGTACCCTTCTCCTGACTGATACCTTTCAACAATGAGATCCCTTTGATGCTTTGTAAGCTCTCTGTGAACGCTGGCTTTTGCTGCAGGATGCAACTGAGGTGGTGTTTACATTAGACCGTATCCGTCTCGTTTTCGTCGCGGATGCACTGTCTGTTCACATTAAAACGCCGGGAAACGACTCCACAGGCGGAACAACTTGAATCCGCCAGGGCCCACGTATTCAATCCATTATGTATCTGATCCAGTGCTGTGTAAACATTGAGGAACGAGGATACGCTGTGCTGAGCTCTAGCTGATGTCGTCATTGGACAACGTCACTGTGACATCCACCTTCCTGATTCGCTGGCATTGGTCATGCCACGTTGGTCATGTGACGCGACTGCTGAAAAACGGCGCGGACTTTCACTTCCTGCTATTTGTCCCGAATCACTGCTCGTGCGCTTCACTTGCGCGCTCTGTGAGCTGCGCAGGGCCGGAGTGCGCACCCTCCAGAGGGCACTCGCTGTTCAGGGCGGAGTGATTTGGAGCGCAGGATGCCTGCGGAGCCGAGCGTATCCGTGTATTGGCGTTGCTGTGTGCATGCGAATCGTGTATTGGCGTTGCTGTGTGCACGCGAATCGTTTTAAAAACGTTAATCTGATGATCCGCTGATATGGTCTAATGTAAACACCACCTGAGTAAATGTCTGAACTTTATTTGGGGTTAATCAGAGTCAGTTTAATTGATGGCAGGTGTGAACCCAAAAAGACTGAATGCTGTAATTAAATCAAAAAGTGCTTCAACAAACTATTAGTTTAAGGGTGTGCGCACTTATGCAACCAGCTTATTGCACGTTTTTTATTTTTTATATTTTTCCCCCGAACAGATTTGTTTGTTTTTCAATTGAACTGTACAGGTTATAGGTGACATTAAAGGTGGGAAAAGTTTTGAAATTATTTATCATCTCATCTCATCTCATTATCTCTAGCCGCTTTATCCTGTTCTACAGGGTCGCAGGCAAGCTGGAGCCTATCCCAGCTGACTACGGGTAAAAGGCGGGGTACACCCTGGACAAGTCGCCAGGTCATCACAGGGCTGACACATATGCCGCTTTTCCACTACAAACGCGGCTGAGCCGTGCTGTGCCGAGTCGAGCTGAGTCGAGCTGAGTGGGGCTGTTGGAGTTGCATTTCGACTACAACCGCGCTGAACCGTGCTGGCTGGAAGTGGGTGGACACATTGGGTGGAGTTAGCGAAAGTGGGTGGACGTCACGTGATGTCGTTAAGCAGCGCAAACAGTGACATCAGTGACAGTGGTGGAACAAGTCAGAGCCGGGCCGGGGGCGGGGCAAATGACCGGGCCCTTTATTAAAGCTTATCATAACATCATTTTAGGCTACAAAATGTCCGCAACTGCGGTGTTTACCAATTTCAACACTACCGGGTGCAACTAAGTCCTTCAAACGAACATGTAACTCAGAAACAAAAAACATTAGGATACTGTACATGGCTCATAATAAAACATCAATAGCCTATACTGCGCACATTATTTGAAGGGCATACGAATGAGCGCTCAGAGGTTGCAACGGTGACAGGAAGAGTCAGAAATAAAAGGAGGGCGGTGCAAACCTCACTGAATGCACTGTGTTTACCAATTTCAACACTACGGGGTGCAACTATGTTATTTTGTACATTAAGTCCTTCAAACGAACATGTAACTCAGAAACAAAAAAACATTAGGCGACATACTGTACATGGCTCATAATAAAACATCAATAGCCTATACTGCGCACATTATTTGAAGGGCATACGAATGAGCGCTCAGAGGTTGCAACGGTGACAGGAAGAGTCAGAAATAAAAGGAGGGCGGTGCAAACCTCACTGAATGCACTGTGTTTACCAATTTCAACACTACGGGGTGCAACTATGTTATTTTGTACATTAAGTCCTTCAAACGAACATGTAACTCAGAAACAAAAAAACATTAGGCGACATACTGTACATGGCTCATAATAAAACAATCAATAGCCTACTGCGCGCATTATTTGAAGGGCATACGACGAGCCTTGCGCTCCGCGAACTCGTCCACGATGCTCTGTGTCACTGATTCAGTGAGCTTTTAAGCGGTAGTCTCACGACCCGAATAGTAAACAATAAACATGGAGGACATGGAGTCGTTAGTGTTGCTGGTCTTGGTGCTGTGGCTTGTTGTCACCGACAACGCCAACAGATACTGGCAAGAGCGTATAGATGAGGCGAGGCGCATAAGGCTTCAGAAATTCTCGTAATTCGTAATTCTTCTTCTTCCGGGTTTGCGGTGTTTACAGATCCCAGCGTGCTCGCGGGGCGTGTGTGGGCATGTGAGGACACTCCTCCTCACCAATCAGTGCACAGGGGAGTGTCTGCTCACGCCCCCAGCCTCACTTGGCACGGTTTGGCTCGCTTCAGCCCCACTCCAAAACGGTGCGAGTTTTAGGGGCTAAGCAGGGCTGAAGCGAGCTGAGTCGTGCGGTTTTTGGTAGTCGAAACGCGAGCCGTGTCGGGCTGAAGTGAGCTGAAGCGAGCTGAAGTGAGCTGAAAAAGGGTAGTGGAAAAGGGCCAATAGACACAGACAACCATTCACACTCACATTCACACCTACGGTCAATTTAGAGTCACCAGTTAACCTAACCTGCATGTCTTTGGACTGTGGGGGAAACCGGAGCACCCGGAGGAAACCCACGCGGACACGGGGAGAACATGCAAACTCCACACAGAAAGGCCCTCGCCGGCCACGGGGCTTGAACCCAGACCTTCTTGCTGTGAGGCGACAGCGCTAACCACTACACCACCGTGCCGCCCCATTATTTATCATGGTCTCTTTTTTTTTTTTACATCAGAAAAATCTATCATTTTAATGGGGTGTGTACACTTTTTATATCCACTGTATGGTGATGTTGATGTTTGGTTTTTCAGTTCTTTTGCTTATTATCATAGCTTTTGTTTTCTTAGCATTCATCTTCATACTGAAGAGTTTCCCAACTTCATTCATATGGTCAACCAATGCCTGTAAATCTTCCTGACAGAGATTTCTCCAGATTCTCTGAATCTTTTAATGATAGTATGTACCACAGATGATGTGATTCCCAAATTCTTTGCAGTTTTACATTGAGGAATGTTATTCTTAAATTGTTGCACTCTTTACCCATGCAGTCTTTCACAGAGCGGTGAACCCCTCTCCATCTTTACTTCTGAGAGACTCCGCCTCTCTGGAATGCTCTTTTTATACCCAATCATGTATAAAAATGCACCGACTAGTGGCCTAGTGGTAGCGTGTCCGCCTCTCGATCGGGAGATCGTGAGTTCTATTCACGGTCGGGTCATACCAAAGACCATCATAAAAATGGTACCTACTACCATCTGGCAAGGCACGCTGCAATACAGATGTGCATGGGGAGTTAAACTCTCGTGGTTACCAGAGGACTAGCCCCCCACTGTAACCCTAGCTATGTAATAGGCGAGAGGCCGAGGGCTACGGAGATCGGCGAAGCCCGATGCGCCACCATTCAGAGTTGGGCCTGGTTAGTACTTGAGTGGGAGACTGCCTAGGAATACCAGGTACTGTAAGGCGTGGGAAGGGCTTAACTTTTTAATGTATAAAAATGATTGGGTATAAATGATTGGGACTTGTTGCCAATTTAAAAAAATAGCTTTTTTAGCATTACACAACTTTTTCAGTTTTTTGTTGCCCCGTCCCAACTTTTTTGAAACGTACTGCTGACATCAAATTCAAAATGAGCATGTATTAAAAATAAAAATAAAATGAAAAATACAATAAAATTTCTCAGCTTCAACATTTCATGTTGTCTTTGTACTATTTTTAATGAAATATAGGGGTGTCATGATTTGCACATCTTTACATTCTGATTTTACTTATGTTTTACATACTGTCCCAGCTGTTTGGAATTGGAGTTATACAAGATCTTCAGCAGATCAGAAATCTAACGCCTGTTGAAAATATAACAGAAGGACAGTTGTGACAAGGTCCACTGTTAAACATGATATACAAATAAAATTGAATTGAATTAAGAGTACCATTATGGGTCAAAGGCACTCTCTTTGGCCACAGAGGAAGCAGGAGGGAAGACTGCTGCACACACACACACACACACACACACACAGCCTGCCAGAGCCAGTGCCAGCTACTAATCAGACCACAGCATCCCTCACATAATCACACACAGCAGGTGCAGCCCATCACACTGGGGACTCTTTCTACTACTAAATGCATTACATCACGCCATAGAGGATTCATTCATACAGCTCCACTGAAGAAGGATAATCTCATTGTACAGCTCCAGGTAGGCCAAACGGTGTTATTCATACTCAGAGCTGCAGCAAATTCATGTCACTCTTCTCTCACTACAGGAAAACAGCAGCCTACAGTGAGCAGTCCTGATGGGTACCAAGAGTAACATTGCACTTTAATTTAAATGTCTGATAAAAATATTTGTCTAGCATGGTTGAAACTGGTACAGGCTGGTCTGATTGCCACTTGCTCTTGAAACTGGTACAGGCGGTCCTGATCGCTACTTGTTTTGGTTAAGTTACATCCCTGAGATTTATCTTCGCTTGCACATTCTGCTCTCTGCTTAATGAAGTTTATGTTGATCAGTCATGTCTTTGTTCTTTTCATAAGACTATGATCTTGATAGGTGATGTAATGGTACATAATGTCTCTCTTTTTTCATACACTAGTGTAGTATAAACCAGTGATGTAAAGCTTTATCACCCATTTATGTTATACATAGATAACTTAGCTTCATCAATTAAATCATCATTGTCCAATCATTTCGCTACAACACACTCTTGAATGTGAATATAAACTCATGTTTGTCCTACAATAAACTGAGAAACATCTCTGAGCAGCTGTGGTTGTGTCAGTGACTGTTTGCTCCCGGATCGATCCGTGAGGCAGAATTTCTTAGGCGGAAGAGGCCTACATTCCTAGATCATACTTTGTCAATTCAACCTCCTTCGGTACAGACAAATCAAAACCTAACAATGTCACATTTATATTTACACTAGCAGGTTGCCTGGGTTTTGCAAAATTCTGGGTTGTCCCCAGACTTCCATGTCAAATTTGGTGAAGATCTGTCGAGAAATGCTGATGTTAACCCAAGAATAACAAAAATCCAAACATCCGCCACCCAGGGGCCCACCGGGGACCCCCTGGGGGCCCAGATATGGAATTTCTGAGTTCTGCCAAATTGTGGCTATCTCCTGTACCTATGTGCCAAGTTTAGTGAAGATCTGTTGAGAGTTTGTGTTGAAAATGTAACATGAAAGGCATTGAGGGAGGGGGTGGGTGGATGTTGTGCCCCCCCAAGGACCTCCCTGGGACCCGTACATGAATTTTGTTTATATCTGCAAAATTCTGGGTCATCCCCGGACCTACTTGCCAAATTTGGTGAAAATCCGTCGAGAAATGCCGACGTTAGCTCAAGACAAACAAACAAACAAACTTTGCCACTTATTATATAAATTTAGTGATTTGTAAAGAGCACACATGCTGAAATCTAATGCAAACAGAGGAAATCACAGCAGTGATAAAGATTAGGTAGAGATTATGTAAGGATTCATGACTTTTAGAGATTAATCATCGCTTTTGAAGGTTTGAGACTAATGTTACTGCCATATTTAATGCCACATAAAACAATAAAGACAATGAATTTCAGAAAATTGCTCCTCAACCCTGAGTTCAGCAAGTGACATGAAACGAACATGGCTGTGCACAGCATCAGCAGTAAACAAAGAAACACTTTATACCTTTAAATGCGAATACAAGTATTTGCTTTTCATCAGTCATCATACAGACATATTCACTTTGTTACATATTTCATTGACTATACAGTTCACTCAGTGGCAAGCCGTTACTATTAGAGCTAGGACTTCAGCTCAGTCAAAACTTAGCCAGACATGAATAAAGCAACAGGGCAAAGGATTTTGCAAGGGATTAGCGGCAGGCTGCCAGGTCGCGCCGTTGTGTGTAGCTTGTGTATGTTGATTTTAAAAGTAACTAAGTAAATTACACAGGGAAATGAATACTTAAGTCTGAGTGAAAAATACTGTTGCGAGTGTGTGTGAAAGAGTCTGGAGATAGAAATCTTAGGTTACATCCACACGACAACGGCAACGAGATGTTATTTAAAAAAATATTGCGTCCACATGGGCAACGATCAGTAAAATATCAGGTCCATATGGCAACGCAACGCTTGCTGAAAACGATGCAATACACATGCCACACCTCTAGGGGCGCTGTAAGACGGTCCCTTCGGAGACACCAGAACAATAGAAGAAGTAAGGACGCATGCGCATAAACTATTATGCGCGAGACTTCATATTAGCCACAAAGTCAGAAAAATCTGTTCGTAAAATTACATTATAATGACCAAATACAATGAAAAGTATTTTTCCAGTCTCACCTGTGAAAGGTAATCCCATGTGATCTCGTTTGGACGGTAAACCTGTTGGTACAGTTAAATGCAGCACATGAATGAGGCATCTTTATTCTCCGCTTTGACCCATCCAATATGGCGGCGAGGATGATGTATGATTCTACGCGGAAGGCGGCGTCTTTAATGGTCCGGAATAAATTGAATGCTACACGTTGATGGATTAATTTGTTCTTCTACGCCCTTTTTGAGGAATGTATTGTAGGACTTAAACCAACATCTGAAGAGGTGAGATCGCTCCTTTTTTTCCCTGTTTTTGCTGGTGGGATTGACTCTCTCTCTCTCTCTCTCTCTCACTTTGCACCATTACACAATAAATATTCACAGTGAAAATATTTTGTAAGCGCGTTTCATGATCCAAGTTATAGGGTTTGTTGACAACTCGCATCGAGTTCGTTACACTTCTACACGGCGTGAAGCACTCACAGTCATGTGGTTGTGACGTCATCGTAAACAAATCCGTTCTACTCATCCAGACGACTTCGCAATGGCAACGTTGCCAGATCTTTCCACTCTGGAACCCGTTCTCAAAAGATTGCGTTTTGGGGCACCCAAAATGCCGGTGCCGTGTGGACACCAGGCCTAAACGATAAACAATTGTATTGGATTCACCTGAATCCATTGGCGTGTGGACAGGGCCTTAGTTTCTTGGTCGTTAGCCTGTGCTACTTGCTCTCGAGAGCATTGGCTTGACTACTTTATTAGCATTCGCTAACATTACTGATGGATGCTACACCTGCTGGAAGGTGACTTTACTGCTGCACTGATGGTGCGGACTTGAGGTTAAGCTCATGTTAGCCTTCGAGAAGGCCTAGGGCGATACATTTTTGGTCCCTCTCACTATAAATCAAAATCTTATTGGTTAATTCATCTGTCACTTCCTATATAAACATACACTGCCATGGCCTTCTGTCCCGGCAATGAAGTCCTAACCAATGAGTGAGCCAGTTCTAAACTCTTCTCAGCCTAGAGACAACAAACAAAAAATCTCACTGGATAACTCTGTTTTAATGTTTCAGGACAGTAACCCTTTCATTTCTGAAGCACATTTGATAGAAAATGAGACCAAATTACAATTAGAAGAGAATAATTATAATGAAATTATGAAAGAATGAAAGCAGTTAAAGAATCACTCACTCACTCACTGGTCTGCTTGCTCTTGCAGGAGCGTGGCGCCTCGGCACAAGGTTCTCCAGTCTGTCCTGTTCTGGGCCGCCTCCCAGGCTGATGTTAGGTCAAGACTCAGGTCCCTCAGGTCAGACAGCTGGTCGGTCCACTTACTCTGGGGTCTGCCCCTGGGTCTCTTCCATTCATTTGATTTCCTTTTTTGTCAAGGTTTCGTTGCAGTGTTTTTTTACGTGGCGGGTCGCTGGCCCTACGCACAACCTCACAGACACTTGTATACTGCCCCCCCGGGGGGGGTGTTGGGGCAGTGCAGGTGCTATTAGCCAGCAGCAGCTCCCCTGGAATTCGTTCCACCATGGTTGAACCTGCCAGGAGCAGAGGGAACCTATCAGGACTAGGCCTGATGGTTCTCCACCATGCTCCCAGTGGTATTGCAACCCAGGGTCATGGCTGTAGCCGTTGCCCAGGGAATACCGCTAAGAGGTTAGCACTCTGACTTAATCCCAAGTTAAAGAATGAAAGAAATTAAATATAACATTTGAAATGCTGGCCCTGTGATGACCTGGTGACTTGTCCAGGGTGTACCCTGCCTTTCACCCGTAGTCAGCTGGGATAGGCTCCAGCTTGCCTGCGACCCTGTAGAACAGGATAAAGTGGCTAGAGATAATGAGATGAGATTTGAAATGCTGATATGTTTGGGCTCTAGAAGGCCCTGATGGTTCCCCTCAGAGTTCACTGTTTTGAGAAGGAGAAGGAAAATATACAGCACTCATCACAGTTAGCTGGCTAGCGTGTTGCTAACAAAAGGCAAACATGTCCATGTTGTGGAGACATACGTGTTTTATTTTGTTTTCCCAACTTTGTAGCATGGATGCACAGAGGTCAAAAAAGACATCCAAGTTTCAAATTCCCACATTCCTGAGGTAAGCCAAATGCAGCATAATACAGTGTCATCGAGAACCTTAAAGTGTTCTTGGGGAACTCTTACAAGCTCTGTGTAGAACCCAGTGACAGAGGGTTTTTCTTTCAGAGATTGTTCCAAGTGGAATGAATTTAGAAAGCTAAGAACTAGCTACCATCTACAGATCTCTTGAAGATATTTTACTGAGGCAAAGAACAATCAATACAGAATGTGAAGAATCACCTATCTTTTACTACACAGTCTCCCTTGCTCTCTCTCTCTCACACACACACACACACACACACACACACACACACACACACACGTTACTATCCTAATTAAGATTAAGCCAAACTTAACCTCATCTTTAGCTTAACCTCATTAACTAAAAGGAAACATTTTGAATTTTTTTTGTTTTATTTTATAAAAGCTGCAGTATGTTTTTTTTTAAAATTATTTTTGGGACACCAACCAAATGTCCCCACAAGGTCAAATTCAATATTAGATATTATGTAGTACAGTCAGATATCCTGATACTTGTAAGCTGGGTGCGATTTGCTGGGGGGGATGGTAGGGATCATCCCCCCCTCTGGTTTTTATTTCTGCTGAAAAAAATCCTCGGGGACAACCCCGTCAATAAAACAAACAAACCAAAAAAAAAAGTTGACATGACAGGCATGTTGTGACACAGTTTTCTATGGTCTACATTGCACTCACTTTCAAAATGACCCGAAGTGGCAGCTTTGATGTTCACGAACGTTCCCAGCAAATAGATACATTGTAGATAATAACAATATCTTTGCGTTCTATGCAGGGATGCATACAGCGCGCCTTTTGGCGGATGCCGCCTTTTTCACGGCTGAATCGCGCAGATCCGATTTTTTTTTGGGGGGGGGGCATTGGAGTGTCTGATTATAATTTCAAAGTAAATTCTGTATTAAAATTACTAAATAAGCAAATCCGTTACAGTCCATGAAACAGGAAGTATAAGGATGAGAAAAAAACAGTTTAAATCGGAAAGCTGCGCACAATGTGAACTGCGCCATCAGAGCAAACTGTTCATTTAGTATTCATGTATTTTAGTGATTTTTGAGTCACTGTCCATTTAATCCGGAGGGAGAGAAACATCACAGCAACGCGACAAGCAATGCGAACTTTGTTGTGTGTTAGTGTTCGTGTATTTAGTCAGAGAGATAGGAAGATGAATTTACTATGTCTGGTTTAGTGTTCGTTTTCATTTAGTGTTATTCATTTGATATCATCGGATGTTATTGAGCTGTTAGCCTATTGTTACCTTAATTTTGTGACATTTCATGATTAAAAAAAAAAAACATCCCCCCTTCTGATTTTTTGACAAATCGCACCCTGCTTGTAAGGACATTTGGACACATGTCCCATTCCCACTCACAGTGAAAACTGTATATTTTTTGTTATTATGCTGTAATGGTGTCCTGTGGGAAAGGGAGTATAAGGGTAAAGTTGAAACGTTAATCTTCCTGCTCTCGACCTAGTCACATTTACGTAAATCTTTTGTTATGGCTTCAGTGGGAATCGGAGCCATCAGATTTGAGTGTTATGACTGGTCATGATGTAAATGATGATGTAGAGATATTGTGATGGTACTCTTTATACTGCCTCAATGTAAAGCAATCAGTGGCCAACTCAAAACAAGAAAACATAGGCAGATACAGTGGGAGCGCCGTATCCCCAGGGGAAACGTTCCAAGATCTAACGAAGATAGCTGAAACTACGGATGGTCGCAAACCATATATAAAACTTGTATTTTGTGTACATATATACCTATGATAAAGTTTCATTTATAAACTACACACAATGGTAACTAATAATAAAATAAAAGTAATAACAATATACTGTCATGTTATGTGAATGTGCTCTCTCTCATGAACAGGACTCATATTTCTACTTAATATTTTTATCATGGTCGAGGTGCAGAGATGGCTGCAAGTATGGAGACTTTTTATTTACTCAGGATAGTCAAAGCACCAAAAAACACCAGGCATGAAAACACAAGAGTAAATGTGAGGAACACAGCAAGAATCGGCATGGAAAATAAAACCAAACACAAGACAAACTAACAGAAGCAGGGGTTTAAATAAGATGAGTAATAAGTGAAAGTGAAAACAGGTGTGTGTGTGTGTGTGTGTGTGTGTGTGTGTGTGTGTGTGTGGTTAATGCTGTCTATAAGCAGGGTGTGTAGTCGAGGGATCCTGTTTGTATGCTTTAGCGAGTCAGCGGATATGGCGGGCCCAATGGATAAGCAAAAATGCTATCAGTAACCTTTGCTTGAACAAAATAAATGCTCAGAAACGGGGAGGTAACTCTCTCAAAAGTGACATCATGCAGCCATGTTGCTAACTAGTTATAGAGTGCTGTGCAAAAGTCTTAGGCACATGTAAAGAAATACTGTAGACCATAAATGGCCTAAAGTAATGAAATGAAATGTTTCAATATTAAAAAATACTGTAAACAGCAATAAGCCATAATAAATGAAACAAAGTCAATATTTGGTGTGAGACGACCCTTTGCTTTAAAAAAAAAATAGTAGTCTCGGGTACAATGAGTGCAGTTTGATAAGGAAATGAGCTGTAGGTTTTACTGAGCATCTTACAGAAGCAGCCACAGTTCTTCTGGACACTTTGACTGTCACACTCGCTTCTTCATTTTGCACCAAAACCCAGTAGCCTTCATTATGTTTTCTTTTTTACTCTGAAAAGTGCTCTCTTATGTAATATGCTGCTCAGATACAAACTTTTTTTTCTGTAACATTTAATTTTGTGCTGGAAAACAAACGTTTGGACTCTAAAATGCTTTTGTACTGACTCGATAATGTAGAAGTCATAAAATAGAAATCTATAACAAAGTTTGTATGGAAAAAAACTAGGGTGCATAATACTTTTGCACAGTACTGTATGTCTCAGTTTCTGGTTTGGGCTTCTCACAACAATGGATTGCCGCATTGTGAATTATTGCTGGGTTTCACGTGACGTCCCATCTGCCTCATCAGTTATTCAAAACTTTAGCTGGTGGTCTAAAGCTCAGCTGACAAAGCGTTTGTACAGAGAAGGTGCATTGCTCGCATGAAACATGCCTTACGCTTGTGTTGTTTTAGGTTGTTTGAATCGATCAAACCGTGAAACTGACAAAAGTTTCTTCAGGGTTTGTAATAAAAAAGAGTGAGGATTTCACAAAAAGAGGTCGAGAAAGGTGGCTTCTGAACCTCTCACTGAAATCGAAGGGAGCCGAGTCGAAGCCTGCTCGAGTTTGCAGTGATCTCTTGGTGAAAGGTTCATCTCTCCCTCTCAGCTATGGCCTTAGTGTTTTCCAAGTACTTTTCTTGCTTTGTGTTGTTATTTTACGGTACTTCTTTTTAGTCACAAAGCGCTAAAATCCCCAGCTGTTTCTTTGTTCACTCCTCACAAAGTCTATATGCATGAAGGTCACGACAAAATTCTTCCCCAGCCGTACAGTTACACTGCGCCGTGATCACTTCTCCGTCTTGTTTAACTGAGATCCAGGTCTTTAAAGGGGTTTCTGATGATCTTTGTGAATGATTTACCTGAGATATAAGAGCCAACACAAGTGAGAATCAAGCGAACTGTTGTTTGTTTACACTTCAACTTGCAGCACTTCGTTGTAAAGACACGAACGAAAAGCTTTAAAAAACATACTTACACGGGCAAAAACAATACAGGATTCATTCAGCAGCGACTTGATACCGAGGTCCTTTACCCAGCCACATACAAAAAAGTTGTAAGCCTCCATACTCTTCCACGCTTTCATCTGTTTTGCGGTGTAGAAGGACGTCTGCAACACCAGATAGTTCGAGATGTCGGGGAACTCGACTGAAGGGTAGTTTTCGAGATCGTATGACAAATCCTTCTTTCCCAGACTGTACGGGTCGATTCCATTGTACATAGCAATCTTCTGAATATATCTAAAGCGAGCAGTGGCTTCTAGATTACGAGCGCACTCTGATAAGTTATCGCTAGTTGTTTGCACTACGGCAGCCGTTTAGACCACCAGCTGTTTCACTTCTTGTAAAACCACTAAGAAAAGTTGCGTGACTGAAACCCAGCAATATGCCATATCTGGTCTCACATGCTTGGCGCTCTGGAGCATTTTGTTAAATACAATCAGGTGGGAATACATGATATCCATGACTATCCCATTATGGAAGACTGCATGGGATTGAAAATTTGTTATCTATTCCATGTTGTTTTTAATCTCATACAGTAACAGATTTTGTATGCGAATGGGGCGAAACATGCATGCGCACACACACACACACACACACACACACACACACACACACACACACACACACACACGGCAGTGTTGCTGAGCCATGGTCTGAAATAGGGGAGAAGAGAAGAAGGGATAGGGCCAATCTTTCCCAGCCTGCTTTTGAGGGTCAGCAGGAAGAACAGCAGGGAGAACAGCAGGAAGCAGGAGATGAGAGAGATTAATAACCCATAAAGTCTCGTCAAGAGGTTGAGCTCAGTTTATCAACATGTGTTACAATAAAGACTGGAATATTAAGACATGACATGATGGAGAAAGGGAGAGGCAAAGAAAGTGAAAGAGCACATTTAATCAGATAATGTTGACCAAAGCGTTCTACAGTGAGCTCATGCTCAAATTCACGTTAAAAGAAGTAAAAAAAAAAATGGAAAGCTGTCTTCTAAAACCCACTCATACAGTCTGAAATAGAACTGGCACTAGGACTGGATAAATCAGACAGGAAATAATTGCATAAATGCAGACTTCTTCTCCAGCGCTTTCTCTGTAGTGAAACCTTTGGTGATGTGTTCCGTCTGGAGCTGACACAGCTCAAGAAATAATGACCTAGAACTGAACAAGGTGTGCTAGATTAGCATAAACAAGAGCTATGTGTTCTTCTATACTACAATAAATTGCAATTTTATTATAATCACTCAGAACCTTTGGGGTTTTTTTTTCAGTAGGATACTAGTCATCGCACTGTCGACATTCTCATTGCAATTCACAATTACCTCTGTAAAGCTTTTTTAGTGACAGGAATGATAAAATGTGAAAAAAAAACATGGCATTATTTTTGTTTCTCATGTCCTGAGCTTATTTTTCCTCTGAGTCTGGGGTTCAGATAAAGACCGAAGGCAAAAGAGCTGACATCACTTTGAACATGGTCTGATATGGTCACTAACACCTTATTTCTCTCAGATAAGCCACAGTAATTACTAATTAATTTCTCTCTCAGATCAAACAGAGATTGTGCTACTCCACAAAATTCATGCTGGCCTGGCTAAATACAGAAAACACGAAGCAGTAATGTGCTTTCAACTGTGACTTTCTGTGCCATGTCAACTATTCATTATTTATTATTATGTTTTGACAAAGCTATTAAAAGGAAGTCCAGGCAGTTGAGTTTATTATGTAGCACAGGCTCATGTAGTAGTGTAAAGTGCGTAACAGAGTGTGGCTGGGATTGTTCAAAACACAGAAAGATGTGTTAAACTGGGTTTATCTCATCTCATCTCATTATCTCTAGCCGCTTTATCCTGTTCTACAGGGTCGCAGGCGAGCTGGAGCCTATCCCAGCTGAGTACGGGCGAAAGGCGGGGTACACCCTGGACAAGTCGCCAGGTCATCACAGGGCTGACACATAGACACAGACAACCATTCACACTCACATTCACACCTACGGTCAATTTAGAGTCACCAGTTAACCTAACCTGCATGTCTTTGGACTGTGGGGGAAACCGGAGCACCCGGAGGAAACCCACGCGGACACGGGGAGAACATGCAAACTCCGCACAGAAAGGCCCTCGCCGGCCACGGGGCTCGAACCCGGACCTTCTTGCTGTGAGGCGACAGCGCTAACCACTACACCACCGTGCCGCCCTAAACTGGGTTTATATTTTGCCAAAAATTCTGAAAGCCTGAAACGTTCGAGCTCAGACTGATAGGAGATTTTAAGCAAGTCGCAGGCTGTCCATCAAATCAGGGGTGTGTCATGAACAGGAAGTAGGTGAAAGCAGACATAGCTAGTGCTGTCTATTGAAACAAAATGGTATCAAGTGTCAATGACAACAACAACAGCAAGTGTTGTCAGGCAAAGCAAACCTCGCCCGGTAGCACTTATGATGAATATGAATGAAGATATCAGGAAAAAAAAATAGGTACCCTATGGGTACATGTGGCTACTGCTTATAAATAAAATTGTTTTCTGATACCATGTCCATACAGGGGCGGCACGGTGGTGTAGTGGTTAGCGCTGTCGCCTCACATCAAGAAGGTCCGGGTTCAAGCCCCGTGGCCGGCGAGGGCCTTTCTGTGTGGAGTTTGCATGTTCTCCCCGTGTCCGTGTGGGTTTCCTCCGGGTGCTCCGGTTTCCCCCACAGTCCAAAGACATGCAGGTTAGGTTAACTGGTGGCTCTAAATTGACCGTAGGTGTGAATGTGAGTGTGAATGGTTGTCTGTGTCTATGTGTCAGCCCTGTGATGACCTGGCGACTTGTCCAGAGTGTACCCCGCCTTTCGCCCGTAGTCAGCTGGGATAGGCTCCAGCTTGCCTGCGACCCTGTAGAACAGGATAAAGCGGCTAGAGATAATGAGATGAGAAATGAGATGTCCATACAGTAAATATAGCATATGAGGCAGTAGCCACAAAAATGAAGCGTCATCCAAAAATGAACAATTTAAAAATCACAGAAGTAAAATATACCAAGTGTCTGTACTTTATATTATTCTACTCTTATCTCTTACAGTTTTTGAAACTGAAACCTCCTAATTGAGGCTGACATACACACGCTGTCACCATGACTGAAATTCTTATTTCCCGGAAATGGCCCGGGGCTAGAGCTCAATGGAACACACTTTCCTTCTGTAATAAGCATAAACATGTCTGAAAGCAATTTCTTTAGTCTAGTCCACAGCGGATGAGGTAATAATAATAAATCAACAGAACAGGGAAGTTTTTTATCAATGTGGTTTAAAAATGGGCGTGGCCAAAACCCCTTCCTTTGTGTATGTAAACAAACCAATAAACCATCCAGTGACAGCACAGTGTATACAAATGAAGCAGGTAGTCATCCAATCAGCGTGTTTGTGGGAGGAGTCTTTCCAAGGCAGCGCTCCTGCAGTCTGAGCTCCGAGCTTTTTTTTTTATCTTTTTGGTCATCGTGACCTTGACCTTGACTGGATGACCTTCAAAATATTGGAGGTTCTATTTGAGACCAATGCCTATCCATCCTGAATGTTTCATGGAGATTGGTCCAGCCGTTTTCCCAGAATGTTGCTAACAAAAAAACAAAGAAACAAAGAAACCCGACCAAAAACAATACTTCACCCTGCTTACTCCGTAGCGTAGTGGGTGATGTAACAAAAATGATGTTGCAGCTTTCAGTGTGATCCATATTGTAAATATTGGCACAACCTCACGAGGAAGATGAGGTAGAATAGCATTCTGGGTCCCTGCAGATACTTTATACATCTTATCTAGCAAAGCTAAAACTATTGTCCAAAACCTGACTCCATAAGAAACTACTCCATTGCATTGTCTTAAAAAAATGTTGCTCCAACCAGCTGACATGACATACATATCCTGATTGATTAACTACACACCTTTTACTATTAGTTTTACTGTAGTTACTGAATATATAAGAGTAGAAAATGTATATTAGGCTATAAATTAAGGTTAATGGACAAATAAAAAAAACTGAGACTTGAAGGAGTTGACTCTAGGCAAGCTACTAGATTTGTAAAGAAACACAGTACCAGTACTCTGTACTCGAAATTCTATCCATCCATCCATCCATCCATCCATTATCTGTAACTGCTTATCCTGTGCATGGTCACGGGCAAGCTGGAGCCTATCCCAGCTGACTATGGGCGAGAGGCGGGGTACACCCTGGACAAGTTGCCAGATCATCGCAGCCTCAAAATTCTATTTTAACTAATAGTTTCAGTATTTGTTACAATTATCCACCCACAATATCCTTAAATATGTTCATCTTGATACAGAGCATCCAAGCTCCCAACAATTTGTAGCCCTTCATACATATATCACTGACAAGAGTGCACTGGCCATTGCCAATTGTGCCAGAATTTTCTCTGTGAGATGCCCCGTTTTCCTCTGTCTAAAGTCCGTCATGTTTGTATACCTTTCTCTCTCATATGCATTCTCTGACAGATCATCACACACACCCACACACACCCTGAGCATGTCGCAGGCCACTGCTACAACTCGAGACCCTAAACCCCCTTTCACATACAAATTCTGTTATTGTATGAGGTAAAAACAACATGGGTCAAATAATACATTTTCATTCCCCCACTCAGTCTTCCATAACAGAAAAGTAATCATTATCATGTATCGTACTGTATATTCCCACCGGACTGTATTTAATGGAATGCCATGGGGAACAAACCTCTGTGAGACAAGTAAAACATGTCAGACCGTATATGATGTATAATTCATGATGTGGCAGGTCCATTTTTGTGAAAAGCCCAAGCTGTGACATTAACTAGTTAGCAACATGTCACCAGCTGAGCTGCAATCACATCTCTGTTGTGAGTTCTCTTCCTGTTTCTGAACATTTGTTTTGTTCGTGCAAAGGCTATTTATTTTCAACATTTTTGTTTATATCTGCAGATGTTTTCTCTGCTTGTTGTTTTGAGTTTGCTGCTGGTTGATTTACAGTGAGGCAATATGAGTAGTGCCATCGTAATATCACTACATCACGATTTACTGCCAGCAGTGGAGTAGCCATAGCCTGAAGGTTAGAGAAGCAGCCTTGGGCCCAAAGGGTCACCAATTCAATTCCTGGGACTGGTAGGAGAAGTGTGCGGGAAGCTGAGTGAATAAACAGCACTTTCCCCTCCCTCTGTATCATGGCTGAAGTGCCCTTGAGCAAGGCACCTAACCCATAACTGCTCCCCAGGTGCCATGGGTGCCACCAGGGGGGGGAAAGGTTAGAACAATTCTAGGGGCCCAGCACTACCATGGGGCCCTTTAAGGGGCTGATAATATGCTTTTAATGATTTTAATAAGACTTTTGAAATAACAACAATGCAATATTCCATCTGGTAAAATGAGCTAATTGAACAAGGTTGTCTATTTCTTGAGTTCTTCAACATATTGTCATTTAACCCTCCCCCTTTTGCGAAATGGTACGGTCCAGTTCTGGTCGAAGCGCGATGCGTTAAATCTGTGTGCTGATCAGTGCAACACTACTTGCTGCTGTGTCGCGGTGCAGCAGCCAGCCAGCCAGCAGTGGAGTGCGTACAGTCTATGATCACTAAATATGAAGAGTGGCTGTCAAAAACGTAAAGAAAGGCAGCTGAAAGCTGAGAGGGACCGGAGAGGCAGGCAACTGGTCACTCAGTTTTTCCCAAAGAAAGGTAGCTATCGCTCACATGTGTGTTCAAAATATTAGCGAATGGTAAATGAACAGTATGAACGTGGTTGGATTAGCCTATCAAGAGAACACTTTTACAGTTTGTACAGTGACATTTTTTCCATTTTAATAACTGAACTGACTTGTGTGATAAACAAGATGAAATATTATGTTATGCTGGTGCTAATAACTAGTGCTAATAACCAGTTTCATAACTAATGGGGTGCCCTAAATATGCACAGATTCAGCCTCAGGAGGACCTCCGCCCTACCAAACCACTGAACCCCCCTTTGGAGAAGGAGGTAACCAGCAATACAACCCATAAATGCTTTAGGATTGAAGTTTTTAATGAGCAAGCGCCATATACAGTTTGCTAGATTAAAATGTTGCTAATAACAGACACACTCCTGGTCCATGGAGGGGCAACCAATAGTCTAACACTCAAATTTCTGTCTAGACACACTTTGCTTTGAACATATTCCCTTTTTGCAGAACAGTACACACAGCTTTCTACCTAACACATAACAATCCATGGGATTTCCATAGGTATTTTGATGCTGGGTAGAAAACTTTCTCTATGATTTATTAGCAGTCACATCACACATTTCACTACCAATTGTCCTAGCACAAGAAGGCATGTGGCAAAATCTTGAATTTTCATTTGTGATTGTAAATGCACCAGAATTAGTCACTGACCAGTTTTCATCTAGTCCCTGGTAGGTTAATACATAAAATGTAATAAAGTCACAAACTCAAGGTCCATGGGCTATCAAAAGTCAAATAATGACAATAGTGCAATTGTGACGAGGGTGGGCAAAGTTGGGGGGCCCAAAATTCTAATCTTTCATGGGGCCCAAAATTTCTGGCGGCGCCCCTGCCAGGTGCTGTAGCATATGTAGCTGCCCACTGCTCTGGGTATGTGTGTGTGCTCGTTGCTTACTTGTGTGTGCATGTGTGTGTGTTCACTGCTTCAGATGGGTTACATGCAGAGGAGGAATTTTCCTGTGCTCAAGTGTCCATGTGATAAATAAAAGTCTTCTTCTTTTTCAATGTCATGACTGGTCACAACACGTAAATCTGATGGTTCCGATTCCCAATGGAGCCGTAACCAAAGATTTAAATGTTGCTAGTTCCTCAGGGGATAGATTAACATTTCTACTTCACCATTTTGCTCCCATTCCTACACAACACCATTATTGCATAATAGCGGAAATATACGGTTTTCAGTGTGAGTGTGGATGGGGTATAGTTGTGATCAGTTCAGTCCGTTGAGTGTCAGTTATCAGTAGCCCATATTTGTGGATACATGTTGAGAGAAAAAGGTTTGGAGAAAGCATGAGAAAGAGCAGAAAAAAAACACCACCATCAGCAACTTGGAATTGGACTTTAGTACATTAATTTCAGTTCAGTTCAGCAACTGGTGCTTGTGGTAATATAAAGAGCAGAGCTGAGAAAGCAGGTACTGCATAGCTTAACTAAATATGGCCAAGGAATGATGAGCATTCTTTCATATCTGCCTTTATTTTTGGTGCATTCGACTAAAGGTTGTAACTCATAATTTCTGACTTCAGACTATAGGAAAAACTTCTGACTTATTTCAAATGCAGCATTAGAAGTGGCGTGTGTAGTGCTAAAATCCCACAGCGATCACTCTTCTGTCTCTCAGAAAATTCACAAAGCTATTTAAAGGGAAATGATGCCAAGCCATGACTAGCTAGTGAAATTAGTTGTGGTGCATCAGTGCTCTGATAATATAATAAAGAAGCAAACTGTATATTAGCTACTGTGTATAAATCCCTGCAGATGTGTTCAGTGTCTGAAATATCTGATTGCCTGATATAGGGAGGTCAGGATCTTCATTCTGTTACTTTTACCCCAATACCATTGCATTGTCTTCATATCCTACTGTCTGGCACAGGGCTAAAAATTAACTTCAATGTTTGGTCACCACTCGGAACATCCATCCATCCATCCATCCATCCATCCATCCATCCATCCATCCATCCATTATCTGTAACTGCTTATCCTTTGCAGGGTCACAGGCAAGCTGGAACCTATCCCAGCTGACTATGGGCAAGAGGCGGGATAGGACCTGATGACAAGTCACCAGGTCATCGCAGGGCCCACTCGGGCCAGTATCCCTGAATTCTTAGTAGCCCAGGCCAAAATAAAGTGGCCCTTAAATTTCCTCTAGTCAAACAGAAAAAAATGTAAAACCATTTTTACTTAAATAACATCCCACAATGTTTAACCTATGCCCCCAGAAATGGATTAATCAACAACATTTAATTTTATGTAATTGTTGTTTTGATACTGTACATGGGTGTCATGGTGGTGTAGTGGTTAGTGCTGTCGCCTCACAGCAAGAAGGTCCGGGTTCGAGCCTCGTGGCCGGCGAGGGCCTTTCTGTGCGGAGTTTGCATGTTCTCCCCGTGTCCACGTGGGTTTCCTCTGGGTGCTCCGGTTTCCCCTACAGTCCAAAGACATGCAGGTTAGGTTAACTGGTGACTCTAAATTGACCGTAGGTGTGAATGTGAGTGTGAATGGTTGTCTGTGTCTATGTGTCAGCCCTGTGATGACCTGGCGACTTGTCCAGGGTGTACCCCGCCTTTCGCCCGTAGTCAGCTGGGATAGGCTCCGGCTTGCCTGCGACCCTGTAGAACAGGATAAAGTGGCTACAGATAATGAGATGAGATGAGATATTGTACATTATTCAAACATTACACTACATTACAGTCATTTAGCTGATGTTTTTATTCAAAGTGACTGACAATAAGTGCAGGTAGCCAAAAGAATCCAAGAGTGACCAGTTCTGAAGTACTAGTGTAAACAAATAGCCTACAAATACCATCCAATATCTGGAATGTTCATGGTGGTTAAGAAGTTGAAGAAGCTTGGACAAATACATAGACAAGGAATTATTTAAGTATGGTATGTTTATTGTATGTTTATGGTATGTTTATGTTTATGACCTATGGTCATGAGCTTTGGGTAATGACCGAAAGGACAAGATCGCGGATACAAGCGGCCGAAATGAGTTTCCTTCGCAGGGTGGCTGGGCGCTCCCTTAGAGATAGGGTGAGAAGCACAGTCACTCGGGAGGAGCTCGGAGTAGAGCCGCTGCTGCTCCACATCGAGAGGAATCAGCTGAGGTGGCTCGGGCATCTTTTTCGGATGCCTCCTGGATGCCTCCCTGGGGAGGTGTTCCAGGCATGTCCCCCCGGGAGGAGGCCCCGGGGAAGACCCAGGACACGCTGGAGGGACTATGTCTCTCGGCTGGCCTGGGAACGCCTCGGTGTTCTTCCCGAGGAGCTGGCCGAGGTGTCTGGGGAAAGGGAAGTTTGGGCTTCCCTGCTTAGACTGCTGCCTCCGCGACCCGGTCCCGGATAAAGCGGAAGAAGACGAGACGAGACGAGGTATGTTTATTGTTTCCAAAGTTTGACAGCATTTGTATCTGCATTAAAATGGTTAGTCTGTGCTCCTCTGACCTAGCTTTTGCTTCTTGAGCCTCTACATATACATATTGAGCCTATATGGTATTTGTCAGATGCTTTTATCCAAAGCAAGTTACAATATATAAACACTACATTATTTGTAAACCAATACAATAATACAATCGCTCAACTCTGACACAGCCTACCGTCCAGATGATGGCTGCTGCATGACTGTAGGATTTATTTCCCATTTTTTTGCTCTGGCTCGGCTAAACCTCAGCCTTTAAGCAAACAAACTTGCCCTCTCTTTTACACGTAATTTTGCCAATTGTATTACTGTGTTGATAATTGTACACCTCCATTCTTTTTTAGTTCCTTAGCTCCTCGCTATCAACACACTCACTAAGAATAAAATAATTGATGTTAGCATAGCTGATGTCAGGTCACAACTTCAAGTCATCTATCCATTCCATGAGAGTAGCTGGATGGTGCACTTTGATCGTATTATCCCCAGAGCACGTCAGAATATCGGACCTTTGTAACCATCTTTTGGTCATCTTTGATCTTAGCCAGGGGTGGGCAATTATTTTTTCCATGGGGCCACATGAGAAACAGAAAATTTTGTGGAGGGCCGGACCAAAAAGCTGAACTAAATTCTGCATAATATTAATTGTATTTCTTTATATAAAGCAGTAAATAACATTGTTTTTACAAGCTGCTAAGACTGGTAAGAGTATGAAAAAAACGAGGTTGCCTTACAAAAATGTCATTTATTCAATCAAATTTCCCAAAACAATGGTTAACAAAATGTGAACGTTTGTACCATTTTTTTTCAGTCACATTCACCCCCAAAACACAATAAAGGCATCACAATATTGTCTTTCTACTCCAAATATCAAGCAAGATACATCATATTATAATAATGATGCCGTGTCGATTCGGTGTAGGTATCAGATCGGCTCGGGCTCCGGCGCCTGCTGGTGACGTCACACTATGTGATTGGCTGGACTGTTTGAAGGATGATGTACAAGTTTGTGGTTGGTCTGGACAAATTATGAAAGTAGTTATCGCGGGATTAGGTTTCATGGGATTTCATGTCATGTTCCTGTCGCGTGCATTGTGTTTTTGTTGAACACAACTTCAAAATAAAAGCAATGCACATTCAGTCCATGCATGAGATAAAATTAGAAAATACGTTTATTTTGTAATTTCTAATTAACCTTACGCGGGCCGGTCAGAATGAACCAAAGGGCCGGATGCGGCCCGCGGGCCGTAAAATGCCCAGGTCTGATCTTAGCTATGTAGCGGTTAGCATTAGCTACAAACGTCAAGACAGTGGAGCGGAAGAAAGATCTCGGCTTCCGCTATGATGCAACAATGAATCATGGGAAAGGTCAGAGTGCGGGAAAGTTGTGGATATCGTGGAGTGATCTGAAAACTTGCGAACGGCTTTGAATTTTGCACTTTAGAACTAAACTTTTACTAGAATTCACGAAGTTAGAGTTGAAGAAAGGAAAGCAAAGAAAAGAAAGGTACTCCAAGGAAGGAACATTTTATTTAATTTTTACTGTAATTTTTTTCATACTTCTCAAATCATAGTCGCCCTTCGGGCGATCAAACCTCAACTTTTAGTGGCCCTTATTGTCGTCGTCAGCTGTCCATCGCTAGTAATGATGACTGCTTAATTAGGATGCACAGAAACGCAGATGGGCCATGAGGCCCGCACCAGAGTGACAGAGTCACCTGCAGCGGTGGTATGAACGGCCTGACTGAGCCACCACGACTGTCTGGCCTCACGAGCTCTCGCATACTATTCTCCTCTCCTAATAAAGTGCCTTGCATAGTAAGATGAGACAAACAATATCATGCCCCCATCGTGTTGTCTCTCTGGACCTCCAGATCTGATGCCAAGTGGTGCATAAAAGTGCCACAGACCTGACGGGTATGGAAGTTGCCCCGCAGTGACAACTGACTTGCCGACTGATGCCATCTGTTGGCCATTTGAGTGGCTCTTCCACATGCCATCCGGTGGTGTGCCATTGACCCTGTCGGGTTCATCTGCCACATTGCACCAAAAAGCACCCTGCTGCCAGTGCCTTATTGGTGATGTACTATTTAACCCATAACTGGAACCCAGGCAGGTGCTACCACTCCGGGTCACAGCGGACCTGGGAGCAATGGTGATTAAAGGGTAACTCCACTTTCCCCCAATACTCAAGTCCTCCTGGACCTGAGACTCACCACTCGTTGCAGTTTAAAATCATACACAGGGCTGGCCCTGGCCAGTTTTTAGTCACCACTGGCAACCATGTGCCCGACAAGTTTAATCCCTGCTGTCATATATTTTGTATTTTTCCTATTTGCTTTCTTTGTGGCAGTTTAAAAAGAAATCATTTATATTTTTCGCAGCTCTGTTGTTTATGGCTAGGCTATAAATAGACATTATACTCATTACAGTTCTGAAATGCTGAAGGAAACATTAATAATATATGAACATGTACTTTTCTGTACATGGGTCATTCTAGAATTCGGGGTACATTTCACGTCTCCGAGATAAACCTTTGGTTATCTCATCTCATCTCATTATCTCTAGCCGCTTTATCCTGTTCTACAGGGTTGCAGGCAAGCTGGAGCCTATCCCAGCTGACTACGGGCGAAAGGCGGGGTACACCCTGGACAAGTCGCCAGGTCATCACAGGGCTGACAACCTTTGGTTATTTTCCACAAAATTTATTGAATAAGTTTTGAACAATAATGCAAATTATGACAAACTTTTCACCAATAGTAATGCTTGATGTACATTTTAGACCCAAATTATCCATAAAACGTTAACTAAATGACTCCCATCCCTCCCCCCACATTATTGGCTGTCTTCAACTCCTGATTCATACATTCAACTCCAATAAACATGAAGTGATTCAGTCTAACTGTTTTTTTTTTTTTGGGGGGGGGTTATTCTATTAACTGTTATAAAAATCAATTGCGCAGAAAGTCTATTTTCTGTATTATGTGAAATATCAGTAATAAAAAAAAGGTTTTTTTTATCTGTCCCAATGTTCTTTTCAACTCTGTAAATGCTGTTATAAAACCACATAAAATCTGCAAAGACTTAATAATATGCATGACACCTGCACCGAGAGATGTCACTTCCTCTGGTGGGAAACTTCAGAAAGGCAGTGAGGTATGTTATGTTTCTCATCTCATTATCTCTAGCCGCTTTATCCTGTCCTACAGGGTCGCAGGCAAGCTGGAGCCTATCCCAGCTGACTACGGGCGAAAGGCGGGGTACACCCTGGACAAGTCGCCAAGTCATCACAGGGCTGACACATATAGACACAGACAACCATTCACACTCACATTCACACCTACGGTCAATTTAGAGTCACCAGTTAACCTAACCTGCATGTCTTTGGACTGTGGGGGAAACCGGAGCACCCGGAGGAAACCCACGCGGACACGGGGAGAACATGCAAACTCCACACAGAAAGGCCCTCGCCGGCCACAGGGCTCGAACCCGGACCTTCTTGCTGTGAGGCGACAGCGCTAACCACTACACCACTGTGTCGCCATGCTATGTGTCTTCTGTCATTAATTTGAACAAAACGTTCAGGATTTTATACCAACAGTAGATTAATTATTCGTCAAATCTGCTATTGTGATACTGGAGCAAATCTCTCACTCATCTTTTAAAAACAGTAATATGATTAAAATCCATAAAATTCTGTTTTTTATACATGCCATGGGGTAGCTGGTTTGAGGTTCACATGTAGAGTTAAGACACAAAATGGTGGGAAATGCCAACTCTGTTGTCGTCAATGGATTGCCCAGTTTAATGACAACAGAGTTGACGATGACTCACACTTGAACATGAGGCAATGATGAGTCAGCACTTCAAATGTACCCGTTGTATGTATGTTTTTCTTATTTTAGTGGTTTTATATTTCAGAAGCTAATTGTAAACCTAATTGACGCACTTTGTTTTCTTTATCTATTTTTTTTTCTTATTTTGGACAAAACTAAGGGTTCACTTTAAAACATATTCCCAGGCTGATTTTGCTCCTGGTCCTCCAAGACGCAGAGCATAGTGATACAGGCAGCGTTCCTCAGAGTGCTTTTCTCTGAAGCCTGTTCACATGCAAGCATGAAGCAGTGGAGGGAATGACAGGGCTATTTATGAGGGTGTGATGTACGTGTGTGTTTGGGATGTTAGTAAGATAAATGTGTAAAGGGTATCTACATTTGACAGCTGTGGCTCTCTGTATTATCTATGTGATGAGCGTGCTCCTTCTGTTCTGCTGAGAACGCGACCCGTGACGAGACACAGAGCCGTTCTCTTTCACTCTCTCTCTCCTGTTTGAGATATAAAGACAGACCGGTGATTATATTTGGGGCCCTGAATATATACACCCTTCCCTCCCCCACATGGGAATGTATTAAATTTCTTGCAAGCAGTAGCTATGCAGAGAAAATCTTAATGAAAAGGTGAAGATGGTGTGAAGGAAAGTGGGTCAGGAGAAGCAACATCATCATACTAAAAATCCTTATCTATCTATGGCATTTATTTATTCGTATATTTATTATTTAATTAATGTTTGTTTGTCTATTTATTTGTCTCTGTATCAGTGGCGGCTGGTAGTCTTTCAAACGGGGAGGCTGGTCGGTTACGATATTTCCAGATTTTAAAAGATAAAAGAAAAAACACATCAATTTTGCCCATACTCTTGCCTCTGATCTGGCTGATTGTTGGCAGGGTCACAAACTGTGAAATAACAGGTTCTTTTGGCCCATTAGCCTACTGTCCAATATACATGATGGTGGTGTTGGGGGGGGGTATATTTGAACATTTTATATTTTAAAATTGTGGCATGTTGTTTAAAAATTGACCTCGGCTGTGTTTTTGTTTAAAAATGTTTTCCAAATTGTAGCTGTGTTTAATTCATATTCAGAAAAATATATATTCCAATATAATATACTCAGCATAAACATTTTAAAAAGATTCTATATTTTTGGTCCATCCATGACATATTACTAAAGTAGCCTATTTACTGTTGTTGATGTGGGTCACTTGCTGTTAGCCAATTCACTTTCTCGTACCAGGAGAGCTGAAAGGAACGAGTATTATTCCCTACCTTTTTCACCAAGTCAATTTGAGGCGTTGGTCTACCCTGCTCTTTAATTTTAATTTTTTCCTCGAAAGGAAGACTGGCAAATGGCTTTGCCACAATTAAATCAGCAATGCTTGGCATCCGTGCGCAGCTTTCTTGCTAGCTGACTAGCCCCCTCAAGTTGAAGTTTAGTCACTCAAATAAACGAAATTTCTGGAACTAAGATAGCAAACTTGACAACACTATATTTACACTTTATTTACAATGAAAATATATACAAACTAAAAAAGCTGGTAGAAACCGTATGTAATGAATGAAATTGAAATGTAAGCTGATCTCTTACAATACACCACAGCACTTGCGAATCCGCATGGGACTGAACTGATGTTGCCAGATACTGCTGCCGTTATCCAGCCCAAAATATGTTCAAAACCCGCCAAAATGCACTTGAAACTGCCCAATTGGGCGGGAAACCGCCCAATCTGGCAACACTGTAACCGCTGCCTGTCTATATTTGAAACGAGCTGTCAATCAAAGAAAATATCCAGCCGCTTTCACCAATCACCAGTCTCCTCGCGGAAACTGCCATGTCCCTCCCATGTGAGGCTCGGAGTCCGTGGGCGGGCACTTTCGCAGTATTTGTCCAATAAACGTCTTGCATTTTGATATTGAAAAGCGCATAGCTCCCAAATGCCGTTGAAGTCCATTGAGGCTGGGAGTCCGTGAGACTCCGTGGGCGGGCATTTTCGCAGTATTTGTCCAATAATCGTCTTGCATTTTGAGATTGACAAGCACATAGCTCCCAATCCACTGAGTCTGGGCTGCATCGCGCTGTCACGAGGGGGAAAAACTCACGCACACATTAGGCGAACTGGGTAAAATTATAACGGAATGATTTCGCACTGTAGTTGGGTTGAGCACATATATTTCTATGATTCTGGATCTGAAATAGCAATGTTATAAGGTCGGCTATAACATAAGCCTAGCGCAATTCATCCTACACGATGTTCGTCATTTTTAGAGGAGGCTGAGCCTCCCTCGTTGTCTTAGAGCAATCGCCCATGCTCTGTATGTATGTAGCTTAAGGATCCGTCTCGGACAGCAAAGAACATCCATCAATAACCCATTAATAATCAGATAATCCTCAAGGTCACGTTTGTGCTTTTTCATCTCCTAACAACAATAAAATACCAACAAAATCTCATTAACCGACCACTGTGATTATCATTTTGCTGCATTTTATGGCTCTTTTGTTTACAAACACATGAATGTGATGTTGTTTTTATCTCTTTGCATAGTTAATGAAGTGTGTGTGTGTCTTTATTTGATGTTGTCTACACAGGTGGGACATTTGGCCAGTGAGTAAAGCCATTCGAGAGAGGCTGTGAAACAGCTGCAGCCACATCGCCTCCTCGCCTCTTCATGTGCCAGCGCTGGATGTGACAGAGCCTATCAGAGCACTGCATATGACAGACTGGTGTCAGAGTGGGGGAGTGTGTATGATGTGTGTGCATGATGTGTGTGTGTGTAGCAAGCACACAGGGTGCTGCAATGAGATAAAAGTGTTACACCAGTTGGTCACATGACACCTGTGCTTGATGGTTGTCTCCCCAGGGGCTCTCTATCCCTTGACTGGGCGCCTCTCTCTCTTACACACACACACACACACACACACTACCTATTAACATGCTATTTACATTGCTGTTTGCACAAGGATGAAAAACCTGCCTGGTCTTAAATGAACAGAACAAGATTATGAATATATTTATATTTTAATCATTAGAGTAAATATAAATATATTCAGACAAAGAGAGAACGAGAGACAGATGGCCCTTTCCTCATCATAATTATTCAGCTCAGGACTCAAATTCAGATTGCTTGTGGGAGTCAGGCTTGACAGGCAGCCACACATCAAATGCTGCCAGATAATGTTGCTTAAAGACAGAATCTCTCTCTCACACACACACAGTCTCATTCAATTTAGCAGTATGTACGTGTGCCATCACAGAGAAAGGAAAAACGACGTTTTCTGTAAACACTGACCTCATTCTGCATTTAAAAATGGAAATAATAAGACGTTTGATGGACTTCGTGGCAAGAGACAAATACTCATTACAGTTCTGAAATGCTGAAGGAAACATTAATAATATATGAACATGTACTTTTCTGTACATGGGTCATTCTAGAATTCGGGGTACATTTCACGTCTCATCTCATTATCTCTAGCCGCTTTATCCTGTTCTACAGGGTCGCAGGCGAGCTGGAGCCTATCCCAGCTGACTACGGGCGAAAGGCGGGGTACACCCTGGACAAGTCGCCAGGTCATCACAGGGCTGACACATATAGACACAGACAACCATTCACACTCACATTCACACCTACGGTCAATTTAGAGTCACCAGTTAACCTAACCTGCATGTCTTTGGACTGTGGGGGAAACCGGAGCACCCGGAGGAAACCCACGCGGACACGGGGAGAACATGCAAACTCCGCACAGAAAGGCCCTCGCCGGCCAAGGGGCTCGAACCCGGACCTTCTTGCTGTGAGGCGACAGCGCTAACCACTACACCACCGTGCCGCCCCACCTTTGGTTATTTTCCACAAAATTTATTGAATAAGTTTTGAACAATAATGCAAATTATGACAAACTTTTCACCAATAGTAATGCTTGATGTACATTTTAGACCCAAATTATCCATAAAACGTTAACTAATGCTGTGTTCACATATATACCGGTACGATAGTAGTATAACTGTATCAATACAAAGTATACCGGTACAGTTTAGTGCATCTGTCCACACTAGCGAGAAATGTTTGCGGTTTTCTTTCACGGTAGTTGAAATGCGCGTGCGCGAAATGTTTCCGTGGTTACCGAGTAACTTCCTTCCGAGAATATGGCGGATGAAACAACGTGTGTGTGCTTTTTGTTGTCAATGTAGAGTCTGTATTTCTGGTGGTCATTTATTCAGTCGAATCGTATAAAACGCGTGAGGCAGTTGAGAAAGAAACAAAGAAAACGAATCTCCGTTCTTCACTATTTCTTCTTCTACACCCGGAAGAAGTAGGAATGGTTCATTGCGCATGCACATTATATTTGTATCGATACAGAACCACTTCATCTGTCCACACTACAGCGAAGCGCTACAGTACCGATACTGTACCGGTACGAAACCCATATACCCTGTCCACACTAGGGATTTTGTACCGATATGATACTACTTTCGTACCGCAACACCTGTCCACACTAGCAACTATACCGGTACTGTAACGGTATAACTGTATCGGTACAAAACCCACAAAAGTATGGGTTTCGTACCGGTACAGTATCGGTACTGTAGCGCGTCGCTGTGGTGTGGACAGATGAAGCGGTTCTGTATCGATGCAAATATAATGCGCATGTGCAATGAACCATTCCTACTTCTTCCGGGTGTAGAAGAAGAAATAGTGAAGAACGGAGATTCGTTTTCTTTGTTTCTTTCTCAACTGCCTTGCGCGTTTTATACGATTCGACTGAATAAAAGACCACCAGAAATACAGACTCTACATTGACAACAAAAAGCACACACACGTTGTTTCATCCGCCATATTCTCAGAAGGAAGTTACTCGGTAACCATGGAAACATTTTGCGCACGTGCACTTCAACTACCGTGGAAGAAAACCGCAAACATTTCTCACTAGTGTGGACAGATGCACTAAACAGTACCGGTATACTTTGTATCGATACAGTTATACCACTATCGTACCGGTATATATGTGAACACAGCAATACATTTGTGGGTTTCGTACCAATACAGTTATACCGCTACAGTACCGGTATAGCTGCTAGTGTGGACAGGTGTTGCGGTACGAAAGTAGTATCGTATCGGTACAAAATCCCTAGTGTGGATAGGGTATAAATGACTCCCATCCCTCCCCCCACATTACTGGCTGTCTTCAACTCCTGATTCATACATTCAGCTCCAATAAACATGAAGTGATTCAGTCTAACTGTTTTTGGGGGGGCTTATTATATTAACTGTTATAAAAATCAATTGCGCAGAAAGTCTATTTTCTGTATTATGTGAAATATCAGTAATAAATTTTTTTTTTTATCGGTCCCAATGTTCTTGTCAACTCTGTAAATGCTGTTATAAAACCACATAAAATCTGCAAAGACTTAATAATACGCATGACACCTACACTGAGAGATGTCACTTCCTCTGGTGGGAAACTTCAGAAAGGCAGTGAGGTATGTTATGTTTCTTCTGTCATTAATTTGAACAAAACGTTGAGGATTTTACACCAACAGTAGATTAATTATTCGTCAAATCTGCTATTGTGATACTGGAGCAAATCTCTCACTCATTTTTTAAAAACAGTAATATGATTAAAATCCATAAAATTCTGTTTTTTATACATGCCATGGGGTAGCTGGTTTGAGGTTCGCATGTAGAGTTAAGACACAAAATGGTGGGAAATGCCAACTCTGTTGTCGTCAATGGATTGCCCAGTTTAATGACAACAGAGTTGACGATGACTCACACTTGAACATGAGGCAATGATGAGTCAGCATTTCAAATGTACCCGCAATTATCGAATGGGCCACATCGACTCTGTTATCGTTAAACTGGGCAATCCATTGGTGATAACAGAGTTGACATTTTCTACAATCTTGAGTTTTAGGGCCCGTTTACACGAGGACACCGTCAGGTAAAAACGACAAAATATTTTATCGGAAGTCCCCGATAGCAGAGGGTCGTTGAAACGACGTAGAGTTTTGGTCAGAATGGTCGGTTTCCGTCGTACGTCAGAAAATCAACGTTGAAACGGCGCCGTGAAACGTCGATTTCTCCGCCGTCTGAGAGGGTCGATTTATCACCGTTGAATCAACGTGGGTAAAGGTTGATCTGTCGACCGTCAGAGAAGGTTGAATATACGACGTTGAACCATCGTCACTTTTGCCGGCCAGTTTTCAACATTGGTAGGAACTGGCCCGTAGCCAGGGGGGATCGGAGGGTTCGTTCGATCCCCCCCCCGCGACACCGCGCCCCGGACACACACGCCTCAAGATTACTCAAGATTTATTCATTTGTTCATGTCCGATGAATATACATTGATTCACATTTAAATTTACAATATCAAATCCAGACTAATCAAAAAAGAAAAGTAGACTAAGTGAGGACGAGTTAGAAAAACGGGTTCATTTCTCCTATGTTTATGTTTACACGTTTTGTTCAGACTGCTTTACACCCCAATCCAGTGGGTGGCGGTAATGCCCCCATTAGACCCCTTTCACTGACGTCACCCGAAACCGGAAGTAAACAAACCCTGCGCCACATTGGAAGACCAACAAACTCGTGATTTGGGGGAAATAACGGCAGCGCGCGGTATGTGAACCCACGAGGCACTTGGTTCATCATAAACCTACAATGGTAAACTTTTGTGCTGTGTTAGGGTTCTAACAAAGCTGATGGGAAAGGTGAAAAGAAGTCTTTCTACAGAATACCAGCTGTGATTGAGACACAAGCAAACCAAGGAGCTTTCTGCCAGGAGACAGAGAGAGGATTTAGCTGCTTTATGCAGAGCGGATCTGAATACTTCAAGTCTATTTTGTTACTGGTAAGTCACTAGGCTAGAGTGTTGTAGAACATTTTTTTAAATGTTTACTGAATAAAAACATCCTTAATTTTATCAAATATTCTCTACTCTATATTTCATTTCTTTCTTTTGTTTTAATTTTCCTCCCTCCATCCCTCTTTGGATTTTAAATATAGTTTTTCCCCATGTCCAAATAATGAGGTAGGGTGGCATTTAGAAACCCATAGCCTACTGCTGACTTTCTTTATCAATGCTGCATCAAATTAATTTTGGTTATGTTTTTCTGTTTCCATGTACAGGTCTGCGCCGCAGGAGGAATAGGCCACAATTATAAATAAATCATAAAATGTTTCTAAGAACTTGTTCAAGTGTGTTCTGTTCCTTATAAATGTTAAAAGTTATGCCTCATTAGATAGCTTGACAAACATTAGGAGAGGTGCATTGTTGCATGCATTTTTATATCCTGTTGTACATAAAACAGGACGTAGCCTACGCACATTGATATAAATTAAGTTTCACTTTCATGGTTGAAGTATGCATGTGTGTGTTCATCCTAGGCAAGAGCCCCGATGCTTTATTGTTAGCTAGTTTAATTTAGCCTGTTTTGCTTAATTTGTAGCCTTCCTGTTGTACATAAAACAGGAAGTAAAGTTGGATGAATCATCGCCGAAAATTCAACTATAAATCGACCGAAATCCGTAGTTGAACAAAGGGTGAAAGGGGGTCTATTCTCTGTCGACCACCAGCCACTTTTCAACGTCGTTTCAACGGAAACTCGTATGAGCAAAGCGGTGTTGAATCAACGTCGGTGATCGACGGTGATTCGACGGCGTATAGGTCGAAGAACATGCCGATGATTCCACGTCGAATCAACGACCCTCTGCTATCTGGGGTGCCTTTCGTCTACACGGGGACGGCGTTTCCGAGGCTGAAAAACGGAAAAAATTGAAAACGCCTTCCAGAGTGGATAAGTTAAAAACAGCCCCCGTTGCATATCCGTCTAAACTACCCAATACGCGAAACTCTGCTCGGATCTGCTCACGCCGGGTACGCGTTTACGTCATACATATGTCATATACCATACATGCCAGCCCGGGAAGTAAAAAAGTAAGAGCATGTCTGATTACATCGATCCAACGGACCTTCAAGCTGCTCTGGCAGCTTTAATAAACGTCCAGGAGTCCTTCGAACATCTGTACCGAATCTGCACATATACCGTTAATGAACAGAGGCGGGTATAGTATGCTCTTACTTTTTTACTTACTTTCTTACTTACCATAGCCAGAGTAGTCAAAGTTTTCGCGGTGCAGATCAGACAAGACGGAAGACGTTGCGCATGCGTGCAGACATAGCGGAGGTCTTTCACAGCACCACCTAGCCGCCTGGCATGCACATCCAATTGAATTCCACACATTTATGCGTCACCGTATAGACGCAGATTTCCTCCTTGAAAACGGCCGTGTAGACGCGGAAAAAAGTGAGAACGAAAACGGACTTTTGCGTTTTTGTTTCAGACCGTCCCCGTGTAAAGTGGGCCTTAATTCCACATATGAATCTCAAACTGTATACCACATGGCATGTATAAAAACAGAATTTTATAGATTTTAATCGTATTACTGTTTTTAAAAAATGAGTGAGAGATTCACTATTTAACACTTTTTTGTGAAAATTATTGTACTAGGTTTTTTTTTCCAAGCAATGAATTTTACATTTCCCTGTAACTCAGTGAACATATTCAGTTTGCATGTTTTATTCGATCTGCTTTCCAGATCGGTGAGATTTTGACAACGACACACGCTAAACAAACCTATCCAATTAAAGTAATCTATTTAATCATATGTATTGTTTTGGTAATGGGTGTGTGGCAACAGTCAGTCCTTCCTTCTTTCATCCAGTTAAAAGAATAGACAAACACATGTCAGCCTAGTGTTAGCTCCAAGTGTTGACTCCCCAAGACCTCGTCTCTCTCGCACCATCAAGGTGAGAGATTTAGCAAATGCTTCTACCTCCTCGCCTCCTATGCTGCCATTTGTAGAAGGACTGAAGTGGGAACATGCACCAAGTCTCAAACCCATCCATCGGACAAAGCTTAAAGCAGAACCTTTATTTTTAAATACATTTCTGAGTGGATAGTATCTCTATCCTTGACTCTTGTATGCTGCATAAATGGGAATAAAAATATATATATTTTTGAGAGTTAAAATCGACCACAAAGTTGGCATTCCAGCTGCCCCGCTGAGCCAGCCAGCCCTGAGTGCGTGACGTCACAGCGGGAACCGATTTTAAGGCCGAGGCCTTTGACAGCTATAGACCAAAGTCATATAAATAAAAATTTACGGTGAAAGTAAGAAATACCGTTACCGACTTGCTCAACTAAGACTGATTTGACTTCATTGATTGTGGGTTGACTCTCATTAAAACAGGATAGGTGTTATAACTTATGCAACGTACATGTACATGCATGCATTTTCACTGATAAAATGTAAAAGGCTAATTAAATAATCATGTGAACTGAGACAATCACATTCTGAAGCAAATTAAATAATCTTATACCTGTAACTCGTCTCGTCTCGTCTTCTTCCGCTTTATCCAGGGCCAGGTCACGGAGGTAGCAGTCTAAGCATGGAAGCCCAAACTTCCCTTTCCCCAGACACCTCGGCCAGCTCCTCGGGAAGAACACCGAGGCATTCCCAGGCCAGCCGAGAGACATAGTCCCTCCAGCGTGTCCTGGGTCTTCCCCGGGGCCTCCTCCCGGGGGGACATGCCTGGAACACCTCCCCAGGGAGGCGTCCAGGAGGCATCCGAAAAAGATGCCCGAGCCACCTCAGCTGATTCCTCTCGATGTGGAGGAGCAGCGGCTCTACTCCGAGCTCGTCCTGAGTGACTGTGCTTCTCACCCTATCTCTAAGGGACCGCCCAGCCACCCTGCGAAGGAAACTCATTTCGGCCACTTGTATCCGCGATCTTGTTCTTTCGGTCATTACCCAAAGCTCATGACCATAGGTGAGAGTTGGAACGTAGCTCGACCGGTAAATTGAGAGCTTCGCCTTTTGGCTCAGCTCCTTCTTCACCATGATGGACCGGTAAAGCGACCGCATCACTGCGGAGGCTGCACCGATCTGCCTGTCGATCTCACGCTCCATCCTTCCCTCACTCGTGAACAAGATCCCGAGATACTTAAACTCCTCCACTTGAGGCAGGACTTCTCCACCAACCTGAAGAGGGCAAGCCACCCTTTTCCGGTCGAGAACCATGGCCTCGGACTTGGAGGTGCTGATTCTCATCCCAGCCGCTTCACACTCGACTGCAAACCACCCCAGTGCATGCTGGAGGTCCTGGTTTGAAGAAGCCAACAGGACAACATCATCCGCAAAAAGCAGAGATGAAATCCTGTGGTTCCCAAACAGGATTCCTTCCGGCCCCTGGCTGTGCCTAGAAATTCCGTCCATAAAAATTATGAACAGAACCGGTGACAAAGGGCAGCCCTGCCGGAGTCCAACATGCACTGGGAACAGGTCTGACTTACTGCTGGCAATGCGAACCAGACTCTTGCTCCGTTCGTACAGGGACCGGACAGCCCTTAGCAAAGAGCCCCGAACCCCATACTCCCGAAGCACCCCCCACAGAATACCACGGGGGACACAGTCGAATGCCTTCTCCAGATCCACAAAGCACATGTGGACTGGTTGGGCAAACTCCCATGAACCCTCGAGCACCCTATGAAGGGTATAGAGCTGGTCCAGTGTTCTGCGACCAGGACGAAAACCGCATTGTTCCTCCTGGATCCGAGGTTCGACTATCGGTCGAATTCTCCTCTCCAGTACCCTGGAGTAAACCTTCCCTGGGAGGCTGAGAAGTGTGATTCCCCTATAATTGGAGCACACTCTCCGGTCCCCTTTCTTAAAAAGAGGGACCACCACCCCAGTCTGCCACTCCAGAGGCACTGTCCCTGACCGCCACGCGATGTTGCAGAGGCGTGTCAACCAAGACAGCCCCACAACATCCAGAGACTTGAGATACTCAGGGTGGATCTCATCCACCCCTGGTGCCTTGCCACCGAGGAGCTTGCAAACCACCTCAGTGACTTCGGCTTGGGTAATGGAGGAGTCCACCTCTGAGTCATCAGCCTCAGTCTCCTCAGTGGAAGACATGACGGTGGGATTGAGGAGATCCTCAAAGTATTCCTTCCACCGCCCGACAATGTCCCCAGTCGAGGTCAACAGCTCCCCACCCGCACTGTAAACAGTGTTGGCAGAGTACTGCTTCCCCCTCCTGAGGTGCTGGACGGTTTGCCAGAATTTCTTCGAGACCGACTGATAGTCCTCCTCCATGGCCTCCCCGAACTCCTCCCAGTTCCGAGTTTTTGCCTCTGCAACTGCCTGAGCTGCAGCACGCCTGCCCTGCCGATACCCGTCAGCTGCCTCAGGAGTCCCAGAGGTCAACATGGCCCAATAGGACTCCTTCTTCAGCTTGACGGCATCCCTTACTTCCGGTGTCCACCACCAGGTTTGGGGATTGCCACCACGACAGGCACCGGAGACCTTGCAGCCACAGCTCCGAACAGCTGTGTCCACAATGGAGGTAGAGAACATGGTCCACTCAGACTCAATGTCCCCCATCTCCCTCAGAAGCTGGGAAAAGCTCTCCCGGAGGTGGGAGTTAAAGACCTCCCCAACAGAGTGCTCGGCCAGACGTTCCCAGCAGACCCTCACCATACGTTTGGGCCTGCCAGGTCTGTCCAGCTTCCTCCTCTGCCAGCGGATCCAACTCACCACCAGGTGGTGATCAGTTGACAGCTCAGCCCCTCTCTTCACCCGAGTGTCCAAGACATAGAGCCGGAGATCAGATGAAACGACAACAAAGTCTATCATCGACCTCCGACCTAAGGTGTCCTGGTGCCATGTGCACTTATGGACACCCCTATGCTCGAACATGATGTTTGTTATGGACAAACCGTGACTAGCACAGAAGTCCAATAACAAAACACCACTCAGGTTCAGATAAGGGAGGCTGTTCCTCCCAACCACGCCCCTCCAGGTGTCACTGTCCACATAACCACAATCATTTGTTTAGATTTTGATTCTTTAGTGATTGTGCTGAATCAGCACACATTCCTGGCCATTGTGAGGTGATACGCTTGTTTACAGGAGTTGACATCTGTACTGTGCTGCCTGCAGAGCGCAGATCTAATCAAAGGCATGATTATCATCTCTCTCTCTCTCTCTCTCTCTCTCTCTCTGGGAGATGTGGATTCATTCCCTGATGAAAGATAAACTTCTAAACAATGGGCTAGAGCACCTTCTTAGTGCTATTAATGTGACAGTGGAGGTGCTAATAGCATTTAGGTTTAAACCAGGGGATGGAATTTAACACAGAATGAGAAATGAAGTGACCAGTTCAAGCTCATAAGACTCATGTGTGGTGGCCTGAGAAAACCTTTCAAAAATGGTCAAATTCTGATCTCTTCTGCTATATTTACTGTATAATAATAATAATAATAATAATAGTAATAATAATAATAACATGGGAAAAGAATGCTGGAGATGGAGTTGCCAGGTAGAAGGAAACGAAGAAGACCAAAGATAAGATTTATGGATGTGGTGAAGGAGGATATGAGGACAGTTGGTGTGACAGAAAAAGATATGGCAGACAGGAAGAGATGGAGGGACATTATCCACTGTGGTGACCCCTAACAGGAACAGCTGGAAGAAGAAGAAGAATTTTTAAAAACATCGCTTTTCCTGAATTGAAATGTCTTGTTTGTACATCCGAAGGTACTTCAAAAAAGTTCTCGGACTCACCCAGAAAATGTCACAGGAGAAAGATTGTTCTTGCGTTATTTTTCAACATGGTCTCCTTTAACTTCAGTGCACTTGGTCTGCTGACGTTCAAGCTTTGCTTTCCCTTCACAGAATAAAGTCACATCATGAGCCTCGAGATCCTCCTCAACAGCATGGATGACTTCATCGCTCTGAAAACGGTGACCATGCAAGTGGGATTTCAGTTTGGGAAACAGATAGAAGTCAGACAATGCCAGGTCGGGTGAATAAGGTGCACAGGGCAACATGCAGTTCAAAGCTGCTTCTGCCACTATGTGGACGGGCGCATTGTCCTGAAGCAACAGCATGCCAGCTCGAATTGTTCCTTTCCTTTCTTCTTTGATTGCTTCTCTCATTTGAGTTTTTGTGGACAGTGATAGAAGGCTTTATAGGATACAGTTATGCCCCAAAATGGGAGTTACGCCCATTGTTTCTGGGTGAGGCTGAGAACTTTTTGAAGTACCCTCGTATCTCACACAGACCTAAAGTTCTAGCATTTTAAAAGCATTTTAACCCCGAAAAGTGAAATCAGGAGAAATTGTATTTAAAGACTTAATTCCAATTCAACTAAAAGACTACCTCTACTTATTTAAAAACAACATAACTGCCAAGTTTTCAAGAATTATAAATGTACGATGGATGCAACAAGTTGATCAAAGCAGGACTTTCACTGCATGAGAAAATCACACTTAACTAGATAAACTTTAGATATCTTTCGGCAGACTGACTGCATTTACATGCTGCATTTGTTAAACTGTCTCATTACCCAAAGTGATCTTTGCGTACAGAAAAATAAGGCAAAGTAGCTAAAAAAGCATTTTGTCATTTTTTTGTAAAATATATTAAAGTCTTCTTATTACACGGCTTGTTGAATACTCAATTCCGATTGGTCAATTATAGCATTCTACCAGTGGTGCTTGAAAGTTTGTGAACCCTTTAGAATTTTCGATATTTCTGCATAAATATGACCTAAAACATCATCAGATTTTCACACAAGTCCTAAAAGTAGATAAAGAGAACCCAGTTAAACAAATGGAACAAAAATATGATACTTGGTCATTTATTTATTGAGGAAAATGATCCATATTACATATCTGTGAATGGCAAAAGTATGTGAACCTTTGCTTTCAGTATCTGGTGTGACCCCCTTGTGCAGCAATAACTGCAACTAAACGTTTCCCGTAACTGTTGATCAGTCCTGCACACTGGCTTGGAGGAATTTTAGCCCGTTCCTCCATACAGAACAGCTTCGACTCTGGGATGTTGGTGGGTTTCCTTACATGAACTGCTCACTTCAGGTCCTTCCACAACATTTCCATTGGATTAAGGTCAGGACTTTGGCCAAGTTTACATTAGACCGTATCTGTCTCGTTTTCTTCGCGGATGCACTGTCCGTTTACATTAAACCGCCTGGAAACGCCGGGAAACGGGAATCCGCCAGGGTCCACGTATTCAATCCAGATCATGTCAGCTCCGGTGCTGTGTAAACATTGAGAATACGTGGATACGCGGATACGTTGTGCTGAGCTCTAGCTGGCGTCGTCATTGGACAACGTCACTGTGACATCCACCTTCCTGATTCGCTGGCGTTAGTCATGTGACGCGACTGCTGAAAAACGGCGCGGACTTCCGCCTTGCATCACCTTTCTTTAAAGAGTATAAAAGTATGAAAATACTGCAAATACTGATGCAAATACTGCCCATTGTGTAGTTATGATTGTCTTTAGGTTTGCCATCCTTCCACTTGCAAGTGGTAAGTGATATGCGCTGGGATCTCACACACAGCGGCTCAGTCCCAAATCACAGCTTGTGCACTTCACTCGCGTGCTCTGTGAGCTGCGCAGGGCCAGAGTGCGCACCCTCCAGAGGGCACTCGCTGTTCAGGGCGGAGTGACTTGGAGCGCAGGATGCCTGCGGAGCCGAGCGTATCCGTGTATTGGTGTTGCTGTGTGCACGCAAATCATGTATTGGTGTTGCTGTGTGCACACTAATCGTTTTAAAAACGTTAATCTGATGATCCGCTGATACGGTCTAATGTAAACATGGGCTTTGACTTGGCCATTCCAAAACATTAACTTTATTCTTCTTTAACCATTCTTTGGTAGAACGACTTGTGTGCTTAGGGTCGTTGTCTTGCTGCATGACCCAGCTTCTCTTGAGATTCAGTTCATGGACAGATGTCCTGACATTTTCCTTTAGAATTCGCTGGTATAATTCAGAATTCACTGTTCCATCAATGATGGCAAGCCGTACTGGCCCAGATGCAGCAAAACAGGCCCAAACCATGATACTACCACCACCATGTTTCACAGATGGGATAAGGTTCTTATGCTAGAATGCAGTGTTTTCCTTTCTCCAAACATAATGCTTCCCATTTAAACCAAAAACTTCTATTTTGGTCTCATCCATCCACAAAACATTTTTCCAATAGCCTTCTGGCTTGTCCACATGATCTTTAGCAAACTGCAGAGGAGCAGCAATGTACTTTTTGGAGAGCAGTGGCTTTCTCCTTGCAACCCTGCCATGCACACCATTGTTGTTCAGTGTTCTTCTGATGGTGGACTCATGAACATTAACATTAGCCAATGTGAGAGAGGCCTTCAGTTGCTTAGAAGTTACCCTGGCGTCCTTTGTGACCTCGCCAACTATTACACGCCTTGCTCTTGGAGTGATCTTTGTTGGTCAACCACTCCTCGGGAAGGTAACAATGGTCTTGAATTTCCTCCATTTGTACACAATCTGTCTGTCTGTGGATTGGTGGAGTCCAAACTCTTTAGAGATGGTTTTGAAACCTTTTCCAGCCTGATGAGCGTCAACAACGCTTTTTCTGAGGTCCTCAGAAATCTCCTTTGTTCATGCCATGATACACTTCTACAAACATGTGTTGTGAAGATCAGACTTTGATAGATCCCTGTTCTTTAAATAAAACAGGGTGCCCACTCACACCTGATTGTCATCCCATTGATTGAAAACACCTGACTCTAATTTCACCTTCAAATTAACTGCTAATCCTAGAGGTTTACATACTTTTGCCATTCACAGATATGTAATATTGGATCATTTTCCTCAATCAATAAATGATCAAGTATAATATTTTTGTCTCATTTGTTTAACTGGGTTCTCTTTATCTACTTTTAGGACTTGTGTGAAAATCTGATGTTGTTTTAGGTCATATTTATGCAGAAATATAGAAAATCCTAAAGGGTTCACACACTTATAAGCACCACTGTACAGTCTGTTATTTAGAAGAAGAACAGAACAACAACTTTATTTATCACGTACATTTAAGCACAGTGAAATTCCTCTCTGCATTTAACCCATCTGAAGCAGTGAACATACACATGAGCAGTGAGCACACACACATACCCAGAGCAGTGGGCAGCCATGCTACAGTGCCCGGGGAGCAGTTGGGGGTTAGGTACCTTGCTCAAGGGCACCTCAGCCCAGGGCCATCCCATGTTAACCTAACCTGCATGTCTTTGGACTGTGGGGGAAACCGGAGCACCCGGAGGAAACCCATGCAGACACGGGGAGAACATGCAAACTCCACACAGAAAGACCCCCAGCGGCTGCTGGGCTCGAACCCAGAACCTTATTGCTGTGAGGCGACAGTGCTAACCACTACACCACCGTGCTGTTCTGTATAACAGACCATTGCTATGAATAACAGACTGCTGCTATGGACCACATCGTTAGCAGAAGCAATAAAATAATTGTTAAATCAATATTTTGTGTCAATATTTTTGATTTCTTTAGTAAGAAGCCGTGTAACAAATAGGATAACATGCAGTGAGATGATCATTTTTCGCAAAATAAATTGCGATACTTTATGTCAGGGTCCTGTATCATCCGATTGGGGTTTATTTCACAATAATAACTGGCTCACTGTACATTATCTCTTACTTCAAGCATATCTATCCATCCATTATCTGTTACTGCTTATCCTGTGCAGGGTCGCGAGAAAGCTAGGTCATCACAGGGCTGACACATAGGCTGCGTTTACATTAGACCGTATCTGTCTCATTTTCTTCGCGGATGCACTGTCCGTTTACATTAAACCGCCTGGATACGCCGGGAAACGGGAATCCGCCAGGGTCCACGTATTCAATCCAGATCATGTCAGCTCCGGTGCTGTGTAAACATTCAGAATAAGCGGATACGCTGTGCTGAGCTCTAGCTGGCGTCTCATTGGACAACGTCACTGTGACATCCACCTTCCTGATTCGCTGGCATTGGTCATGTGACGCGACTGCTGAAAAACGGCGCGGACTTCCGCCTTGCATCACCTTTCATTAAAGAGTATAAAAGTATGAAAATACTGCAAATACTGATGCAAATACTGCCCATTGTGTAGTTATGATTGTCTTTAGGCTTACCATCCTTCCACTTGCAAGTGGTAAGTGATGTACGCTGGGATCACACACACAGCGGCTCAGTCCCGAATCACTGCTTGTTCACTACACTCGCGTGCTCTGAGAGCTGCGCAAGGCCGGAGTGCGCACCCTCCAGAGGGCACTCGCTGTTCAGGGCGGAGTGATTTGGAGCGCAGGATGCCTGCGGAGCCGAGCGTATCCGTGTATTGGTGTTGCTGTGTGCATGCCAATCGTGTATTGGTGTTGCTGTGTGCACACTAATCGTTTTAAAAACGTTAATCTGATGATCCGCTGATATGGTCTAATGTAAACATGGGCATAGACACAAACAACCATTCACACTCACATTCACACCTACAGTCAGTTTAGAGCCATCAATTAGCCTAATCTACATGTCTTTGGACTGTGGGGGAAACCGGAGCACCCGGAGGAAACTCACAGATGCCCCTTTTCCACCAAAGCAGTTCCAGGGCTGGTTCGGGGCCAGTGCTTAGTTTGGAACCGGGTTTTCTGTTTCCACTGGCAAAGAACTGGCTCTGGGGCCAGAAAAACCGGTTCCAGGCTAGCACCAACTCTCTGCTGGGCCAGAGGAAAGAACCGCTTACGTCAGCAGGGAGGCGGAGTTGTTAAGACCAACAACAATAACAAGACCGCGAAAGATCGCCATTTTTAAGCGACGAGGAGCAGCAGCTGTACAAACGCGAAGTCATCCATTATTATTATTGTTGTTGTTGTTGCTGCTGCTGCTTCTTCCGTGTTGTTTTTGCTTCGATATTCGCGCCAAGGTTTATGCAAATGTAGCGACGTAATGATGTATACAACAATGTAACTGACCTATACAGCGACGTAATGACGTGGCTCCGCTTAGCACCGCGAGCTATGGAAAAGCAAACTGGTTCTCAGCTGGCTCGCAAGTTGAACGAGTTGTGAACCAGCACCAGCACTGGCCCCGAACCAGCCCTGGAACTGATTTGGTGGAAAAGGGGTAACAGACATGGGGAGAACATGCAAACTCCACACAGAAAGGCCCTCATTAGCCACTGGGCTTGAACCCAGAACTTTCTTGCTGTGAGGCGACAGTGCTAACCACTACACCACCGTGCCACCCTACTTCAAGCATAGATGACATATTATTGAGAGAAAAACTTTTGATCAAAACCAGTTTTTTCAGCTTTTTTTTTCAGAATTTGGCCATTTGACACACATTTTGCAGGACAGCACATATCAGCATATAGATTTCTAGTAGTGCGTGACAGCACACTCAGCACTATACTCTGGTACACGCATGGCTGACCCTAGCTTTTTAAGGATCTCAAGCATAATGTGATTTGGGGCTCCACCTCACAGCAGCTTACCAACATTTTCCCCTACCTCACAGGCACAGAAAATCTCAGTCACATTACAATTGAGTTTACTGATGAACACAAACCCTCTGCAGACATGCTGTGTACATTTCTTCATCCACTAAGTGCTTTGGCCTTGTTACAAAACTACGAAAAGCTACTGTAATGTAAACTCACCAGCCACATAATCTGTTGAGGTTTCACCAGAGGCTGCAGCTGTAGCTTTCTGTAGGCCACTGAAGTATGCAAAGTGTACTCTTCAGGAAAATGCCTGATTAAATCAGAAAGAAAATTTTATCTGAGAACTACAGAAAAGCATTAAGTATGGAAAGAGTACAAAGTTAGATCAATCTTGTTTAATACTATAGTCATTGTATTCACCAGAATGTTTAACCAATACGTTTACTTCCTCGACAGCGGTGTTGAATTCTCAATTCTGATTGGTCAAAAAGTAAGTACTTTTCTATATCAGCAGCTTTGACAGTAGATCTGGCTGCATGACAATTCACAAATTAATATTAATGCCTTTGTTCCAAAATGTTATAATTTCTACAGTAATAGGAACTTGTATGGCGAGTGATTCATATAAATGGATTAAAGATATGTGAAAAGTTTATATAATGAAGTTATTTAGTATTTTGGAAGGAGTCTCACATGTGAGCTCTTTGTAACAGTCACATGGAACAACAAAAGAGAGTCTTTAGGACAAAAAAAAAGAAAGCCGCTGATCCGGGAAAGACCGTTTACAGACATGTCAAGTTATACGGTTTCCCCATATTTTGTACGGGAAAATGCAATTTTTTGGCTAATACGGAGTACACTGATTTTCATACGGGAAAATTATGTTTTGTATCAGAGATTTTTTCCGTTACTCCGAGAAAATTTTCTTAGCATTGGGCATGCGTGTTTATTTTTTCAAACACGCATGCCCAATGAAACGGAACTATTTTCGATTTATGTGGTTTTATAGTTGCACGTGGTTTTCTCGGTCATTTAAGTACATCGGCTCGGACTGCTCAGACTTCTGTGATGGCTGCAGAAGTTATGTTCTGCCAATTTCTCGTGGAACACAACATCCCCCCGACTGTGGCAGACCATTTTTCACAGCTAGCAGAAAAAAAAAAAAGTTTCCTGATTCAAAGACTGCTCAGGTAAGCATTTGTGTTTTGTTTGGTTTTTTAAGGGCCCGTTTACACGAGGACGCTGTCGGGTAAAAACGACTAAATATTTTATCAGAAGTGCCTTTCGTCTACACGGGGACGGCGTTTCCGAGGCTGAAAAACAGAAAAAATTGAAAACGCCTTCCAGAGTGGATAAATTAAAAACAGCCCCCGTTGCATATCCGTCTAAACTACCCAATACGCGAAACTCTGCTCGGATCTGCTCACGTCGGGTACGCGTTTACGTCATACATATGTCATATACTGTACATGCCAGCCCGGGAAGTAAGAAAGTAAGTAAAAAAGTAAGAGCATGTCTGATTACATCGATCCAACGGACCTTCAAGCTGCTCTGGCAGCTTTAATAAGCGTCCAGGAGTCCTTCGAACATCTATACCGAATCTGCACATATACTGTTAATGAACAGAGGCGGGTATAGTATGCTCTTACTTTTTTACTTACTTTCTTACTTACCATAGCCAGAGTAGTCAAAGTTTTCGCGGCGCAGATGTGCAGATCAGACCAGACGGAAGACGTTGCGCATGCGTGCAGACATAGCGGAGGTCTTTCACAGCGCCACCTAGCTGCCTGGCATGCACATCCAATTGAATTCCACACATTTATGTGTCACTATATAGACGCAGATTTCCTCCTTGAAAACGGTCGTGTAGACCCGGAAAAAAGTGAGAACGAAAACGGACTTTTGCGTTTTTGTTTCAGACCGTCCCCGTGTAAAGTGGGCCTAAGTTTTTACTGTTTGCATGTAGGAAAGCTTCCTCCATTATCATAATAATTTAGGGAGACGATATACTGGGAGTCGCTGTTTATACAACGGCAACTATAGTTACCTGGCGATTTCTGGTTTCGCTTCCCTAAACATTTTAATTGCTGATAGACATTATATGTAGACACAGATGACCAACACCCGTTACTACCATCAGTCATCAGTAAACTGGAAAAGTATTGAATGAAGAGTAATGGTGGTAACAACCGTTGGTAACCTGTCTCCAAAATGAGTTGTAGTAGGGGATGGAAGCAATTTAACACCATCTGTTTGCCGTGCTCTGATTTTCTTTTATTGACCAGGAAAATAATAGCTGTATATTGGGGAAAGGTCTTCGATGTAAAAACTGCTCTGGGTGTTGACAGGTTTCCAATGCTGAAACAACTTTTTACTGCTTTGCTGTGCCTCCCACATAGCAATGCAGATAGTGAGAGGGCTTTTTCATTGGTTAGGGAAATTCATACTGAGGACAGAAAAAATATGGCTGCAGACACATTAATTGCATATCTGCAAATTAAAATGAACTGTGATGAGGTGCTACAACTGCTACCCAAGCAGTGATATTATAGCGCGTGCCAAATCTGCAACATCTTTGTACAACAAAGAACTCTCCAAAAAGGAATAAGATTTAAATTCTTGTTATAAATTACTGGGAAGATTTTCAATTTAACTTCATAATCTATTATTATTTTCACTTATCCGTGTTTACATAATATACTTGATGTGGTTCGGTCATCTTTAGTTGGATCGAACACTGCTTGTGGTGTCAACATTTTTTTCTCAAATGGAACTTTTACTAACCTTCATTGACTGTTTGACATGATTATATATAATTTATTACATGTAACCTACTATTTTAATTAACATACCTACTTAGTACTGCTGTTATATTTCAAGTAATTTTCTTTGGTGGAATGTAATATTGTAGGTGATGTCAACACTTGTCAAATAGAACTTTGTGTAATTTTTATGAACTATTTAATATTAATACATTTTATTTGCAAAATTTACATCAATAATTCTGGCATTACTGATACAATGTATATTAAATAATTAAGTTTATAGTTCAGTCATTCTCTTTAGTAGATAATTGTTTACTTGACTGTACATATAGTCCTTTTTAATTCAGTTGTTTTCTCTGGGATCTAAAATTTCTTTTTATTCAGTACATGCTTATTTGATCCCTTTAACTTGATGCAGTGTGATAAATATGCCTGTTACAATAGGAGTGTATAATGTGGAATAAAACAGTCGGTGCTTTGGATTATATATTGGAATTTTTTCTCGTGTATAAGGGCTCATGGGTGTATGCAAGGGAAAAGTACAGATTTTGTAAGGGCATGGGTAACTAAAGGTTGACATGTATGTGTTTATAGCTGCTATAATGTAAGTGATAACAAGAACTAACTTATTTCACAGATGTTCCACAATATAAATGGATTTTTTTTTAAAGTACAAATAGCTTGTTAAAAGATAAGTGGAATAAAACACTTCAGGACACACACACACACACACACACACACACACACACACACACACACACACACACGAGTTGACTATTAACTGATTAGCTAAGCCAATCATGTTCTGCTTTTATTAACTGTACTAACTCTTATTAACTTTCTTCCCTCCCTTATTTTTCTTATTTTTTTTCTGCACCAGAAAGATAATTTGCCTTTGAAATTCTGACATTGCCTGCTCACACGGTGCTGTTTGTCCAAATAGAGTCACAGATATGGGGGGAACAGTAAAACTCATCTATCAGTAGGGTTTTAAATATAATGCCATTTTCTCTTAAAGGAGAACTGAAGTCATTTTTAAACTTGCTGTATTTCTTAATGAACGTGTTATTCAATTACGTTTTCAGTTTTAGTGACTCGTATTGGCAACTAATTGCAATTAAATATACTTATCGGCCTATTCGGTTTTTAGCCATGTTGAATTTAGTTCGTTTGGTCCATGGCAGGCGTCGCTTATCCGCGCGATCTTCACGAGACTTGTACGAGACTTCGAAATGTGAAGTGTCACCCAGATGTCAGTGCCGCCGTTTTGAAAACTGTTTTCCAAACAAAATATTGCACAAAAATGAGTTTAAATGACGATTACTGCCTACTTTTTTCAAACTTTCCTGATTGCTAACAAAACAAACAAAACTTCCGGCTTGATTATGTCAGCATTTGAAAGAGGGCGTCTGCGTCTTTTGACAACCCCTGTGTCTGAAATTGCTCCCTAATCACTATATAGGGCACTATATAGTGAGGACACCATTTTGTAGTGCTGTTCGAAACCTTAGTGAGGATTATTTGCACCCTATATAGTGCACTCAAAGTATCTCACAATGCATCACAAAAAGTAGTCTACAATGATGGTCACTAACCAAAGCAATATATCCCATCATGCATTGTGGTCGCACTAAAAGAAATCAAATTAAAAGTCTCAAATTTGATTTAATAAAAGGCAGCAGCAAAGAAGAAAGTATTCAGACTTTATTTTAAAAAAAACGAAAGATGCAGGTACTTTGTATTGATTAATGTGGGAAATACACTCAGTTTAATATGGATTTATCAAAAAAATGCATGCATGTGTTTATTATTTTGAAAACCCACCAGCCCACTGATCTGGCACGTTTTAATTGTGCGACAGTAATGACGTAAATACCAGCGTGACGGACTAGTGTCCAAAAGCGTTTTTTCATTTTACAAATGAGCTCACTGTAGTCCTCTATATAGTAATTCCCTATATAGGGAGTAGGGAGTAGTGAACAAGAGAGCGATTTCGGGCACAGGGTTGGTCACTTTGATTTCCGCTGTACGTTTTACTTCTGTCCTATGATGTCTCGCACAGGTCTCAATGAATCTTGTTTACGGCCATTATTTTGACATATGGACTGATATATTCTCATCTCATCTCATTATCTCTAGCCGCTTTATCCTGTTCTACAGGGTTGCAGGCAAACTGGAGCCTATCCCAGCTGACTACGGGTGAAAGGCGGGGTACACACTGGACAAGTCGCCAGGTCATCACAGGGCTGACACATAGACACAGACAACCATTCACACTCACATTCACACCTACGGTCAATTTAGAGTCACCAGTTAACCTAACCTGCATGTCTTTGGACTGTGGGGGAAACCGGAGCACCCGGAGGAAACCCACGTGGACACGGGGAGAACATGCAAACTCCACACAGAAAGGCCCTTGCCGGCCACAGGGCTCGAACCCGGACCTTCTTGCTGTGAGGCGACAGCGCTAACCAATACACCACCGTGCCGCCCTGGACTGATATATTACATAGCATATTTCAAACACTCATAACTTGCTTTAGCAGTGACAAAATAACGATCAAAAATGCATTCCTATATTTAATAAAATGAGATAAATAGAATTTTAATAATAAAAAATTTGCCTTCAGTTCCCCTTTAAATCGATCAGACTGGTATAATCATTTATCAACCATGTTTGAGGTTGTTGTTGTTGTTGTTGTTGTTGTTGTTGTTAGCCAGGCCAGCTCTAGATACATGTGTAGGAATTATAATGTGCATTCCCATTACAGTTATTGAGACTGAGACGCAAAAGTGAAATTAAATTCTGCCTGGAATGTTTTCCTCTCATGGGATTCTGATATTTGCTTCTTTTTCTGACAGATAGCTACATGCAAAAAGAAATATGACACATTAATCAGCCTAGCATTTGCCTTGAAGTGAAACCATTCATCATGTTAGCTTCAATGAACTGACAGACGTTTTGCACACATCCTGTATGAAAGCACTTTATTTTCCCAAATGTCATGACACTAATCTATGTGGTTGGTAGAAGTTCAGCCATGTGGCGATCCCTCTAGACTCCCGGAGACTGATTACTGCAGTGCTGAGTGAACTTGACCTGGTGAAGCATGGCCTGGAGAAGCCATGCTGGAGCGAGCGGATGATGAATCAGAAGGAGAAACAGTGCTGACCATATGGCCCAAGCCTGCTTTCTGCTCTCTCAGCACGACAACACTGACCCTCTCTCCAGAGGCCTGCTCCTCTCCTCCATCGCTATTAACTCATGCAGACAAATGGCTACACACACACACACACACACACACACACACACACACACACACACAGAGCCTATTTTCTTTCTTCTCAGTTCATTTCACACAAATTCTATACAGTGCATGACAACAGAGGATGACTTGTGCTTAAAAGGTTCACTGATTTTTTTTTTTACATGTTTACTCTAAATTACCCACTTTTAATTTTTACTTAATGTGGAATCATACTGAAAATGGGAACGTGTTTGGCTCATTTTCTCTACTTTTTCTCATGAAAAAGGACAAAATTGATTTTTCGTGCATCTCCTTCATATTAATACTGCACAGGTTATGTTCAGGTCATTTTGACCAAAGGGAAAAAAAATGTCAAGATCGCAATCAACACCAAATCCATCACTTTGTTATATTATAACCAGACCTTATTATCTCTCATAACGCAGTTCAAATGGTTTTGTACAGTGGTGCTTGAAAGTTTGTGAACCCTTTAGAATTTTCTATATTTCTGCATAAATATGACCTAAAACATCATCAGATTTTCACACAAGTCCTAAAAGTAGATAAAGAGAACCCAGTTAAACAAATGAGACAAAAATATTATACTTGGTCATTTATTTATTGAGGAAAATGATCCAATATTACATATCTGAGAGTGGCAAAAGTATGTGAACCTCTAGGATTAGCAGTTAATTCGAAGGTGAAATTAGAGTCAGGTGTTTTCAATCAGTGGGATGACAATCAGGTGTGAGTGGGCACCCTGTTTTATTTAAAGAACAGGGATCTATCAAAGTCTGATCTTCACAACACATGTTTGTGGAAGTGTATCATGGCACGAACAAAGAAGATTTCTGAGGACCTCAGAAAAAGCGTTGTTGATGCTCATCAGGCTGGAAAAGGTTACAAAACCATCTCTAAAGAGTTTGGACTTCACCAATCCACATTCAGACAGATTGTGTACAAATGGAGGAGATTCAAGACCATTGTTACCTTCCCCAGGAGTGGTCGACCAACAAAGATCACTCCTAGAGCAAGGCGTGTAATATTCGGCGAGGTCACAAAGGACCCCAGGGTAACTTCTAAGCAACTGAAGGCCTCTCTCATATTGGCTAATGTTAATATTCGTGAGTCTACCATCAGGAGAACACTGAACAACAATGGTGTGCATGGCAGGGTTGCAAGGAGAAAGCCACTGCTCTCCAAAAAGAACATTGCTGCTAGTCTGCAGTTTGCTAAAGATCACGTGGACAAGCCAGAAGGCTATTGGAATAATGTTTTGTGGGCGGATGAGACCAAAATAGAACTTTTTGGTTTAAATGAGAAGCGTTATGTTTGGAGAAAGGAAAACACTGCATTCCAGAATAAGAATCTTATCCCATCTGTGAAACATGGTGGTGGTAGTATCATGGTTTGGGCCTGTTTTGCTGCATCTGGGCCAGGACGGCTTGCCATCATTGATGAAACAGTGAATTCTGAATTATACCAGCAAATTCTAAAGGAAAATGTCAGGACAACTGTCCATGAACTGAATCTCAAGAGAATGTGGGTCATGCAGCAAGACAACAACCCTAAGCACACAAGTCGTTCTACCAAAGAATGGTTAAAGAAGAATAAAGTTAATGTTTTGGAATGGCCAAGTCAAAGTCCTGACCTTAATCCAATCAAAATGTTGTGGAAGGACCTGAAGCGAGCAGTTCATGTTAGGAAACCCACCAACATCCCAGAGTTGAAGCTGTATGTAGGAATGGACTAAAATTCCTCCAGGCCTGTGTGCAGGACTGATCAACAGTTGCAAGCACCACTAACTGTATGTATGTAAAAAATGAAATGTATTCAAGTTCACCTTTCTTCTGAAAAATTATCTGTCAATATGTTAAAGTCATTGTGACCTGAGTAACAACTCAGAAGTGAACAGAACACAGGAGTTAAAGGTTTACATTTTACAAATTGAACAAGATTGATTAAAAAAATAAAACATGCAAACAGTAATATGACTATTTTTCATCATCCATAATAGCCCCAAAATACATTTCTATTGTTTCTTTGTTTCCCATAAAACCAAAGATGAGTTTCTGTTCCATCTCGTCCAAGAGAAATAAATCATCTTAATTTTAATGCCATTGTAAACATTATTTTGTTGGAATCATAACTGAAGAGGTGTCTCATGGTGATGGATTCCTTCACTGACTTTTTTCCCTTCATCAATTAGCATGTCAACTACAAACCTTCTTTCTGATGGAGATGGCAGAACCTGGTGAACCAAAGAGGGTAAAAACTCCCTTTTGTTGTGAGAATGGCTCATGGGATGGAACGGAGGTGGGGGAGAGACCACCAAAAGTACAAGTTTCATCCTAAAAGGAGAGGGAAACACCTTTCAGTCAGTACAACCAACACAATGAAAACACCTTGCTATAGGTCCATTAAATACACCTGGATATTTGGATACAAACTGAAGCAAAAAGCAGAAATGGAGAGCAAAATGAAAAGAAGAAACAGGTTTCATTCCTGTGGTGGTTGGTGCTATCTTTGTGTTTCACACCAGGCAGATGGGTTCCTCCATAGGGGGACTGAAGGATTCTCCGTTAGCAGACACAGCAGCCTTCCCCCACACATTAGCATAACCTTTCTTAGTGTGTCATTGGGTGGAGGAGGGGATGAGTCTGATTGCCTGAGGTACATACAACTCCCACCAAAAAAAAAAAAAAAATCCACCAAACCAACAAGGGTGTAGCCACTGGAGTAACAGATGCCAATATCATCTGTTTCTAGCACTGTAAATAAACATAACTGTATAAACAAGGAGAAATAACAGTCAAGAAAGGAAGAGACCACACAAGGAAACCCTTCCTTTCTGGGCTCCTCCAAAGAACGCAACACCTTCATGTCACTGCAGCTGCAACTCCACCTGCGCCTATGACTAAATCTTCAGATATTGATGGAGTGATACAAATAAGGTGCAGAAATCTTTGCACTTCTGAACTCAAGCAGCAGATTACTAGTTTGCGTTTTCCAGCTCTTTGATGTTCTAATGATTCAGAAGCCTGAGCCAATATGAACCAGAATTGCTGTTGTTTTGAAATGATTAATGGGTACAACTGGAAGAGTATAAGGTGAATGCTGATATAACCATCTCAGAAAGGCATGTGGTTTTTAATCACTTATGTACAAATAATACTATATTAGGATACAGATATGTGGATGAATTTTAATTCGCCTGTTCTCCGTCTTGAACCCTTCGACACATGGCAACTTCAACTTTTTTCAAGCTTTCAACACACGGTAACTTCAACTTTCTTGAACCCTTCGACACACAGCAACCTCAGCTTTCTTGAACCCTTCAACACACAGCAACCTCAACTTGAACCTTTCGACCAGGGGTGCCGTGGGGGGGGGGGGGGGGGCGGTTAGGATGAGTCTAATGCCGCTTTTCCACTACAAACGCGGCTGAGCCGTGCCGTGCCGAGTCGAGCTGAGTCGGGCTGAGTGGGGCTGTTGGAGTTGCATTTCGACTACAACCGCGCTGAACCGTGCTGGCTGGAAGTGGGTGGACACATTGGGTGGAGTTAGCGAAAGTGGGTGGACATCACGTGATGTCGTTAAGCAGCGCAAACAGTGACATCAGTGACAGTGGCGGAACAAGTCAGAGCCGGGCCGGGGGCGGGGCAAATGACCGGGCCCTTTATTAAAGCTTATCATAACATCATTTTAGGCTACAAAATGTCCGCAACTGCGGTGTTTACCAATTTCAACACTACCGGGTGCAACTATGTTATTTAGTACATCAAGTCCTTCAAACGGGCGGCACGGTGGTGTAGTGGTTAGCGCTGTCGCCTCACAGCAAGAAGGTCCTGGGTTCGAGCCCCGGGGCCGGCGAGGGCCTTTCTGTGCGGAGTTTGCATGTTCTCCCCGTGTCCGCGTGGGTTTCCTCCGGGTGCTCCGGTTTCCCCCACAGTCCAAAGACATGCAGGTTAGGTTAACTGGTGACTCTAAATTGACCGTAGGTGTGAATGTGAGTGTGAATGGTTGTCTGTGTCTATGTGTCAGCCCTGTGATGACCTGGCGACTTGTCCAGGGTGTACCCCGCCTTTCGCCCATAGTCAGCTGGGATAGGCTCCAGCTTGCCTGCGACCCTGTAGAAGGATAAAGCGGCTAGAGATAATGAGATGAGATGAATTCCTTCAAACGAACATGTAACTCAGAAACAAAAAACATTAGGATACTGTACATGGCTCATAATAAAACATCAATAGCCTATACTGCGCACATTATTTGAAGGGCATACGAATGAGCGCTCAGAGGTTGCAACGGTGACAGGAAGAGTCAGAAATAAAAGGAGGGCGGTGCAAACCTCACTGAATGCACTGTGTTTACCAATTTCAACACTACGGGGTGCAACTATGTTATTTTGTACATTAAGTCCTTCAAACGAACATGTAACTCAGAAACAAAAAAACATTAGGCGACATACTGTACATGGCTCATAATAAAACATCAATAGCCTACTGCGCGCATTATTTGAAGGGCATACGACGAGCCTTGCGCTCCGCGAACTCGTCCACGATGCTCTGTATGTCACTGATTCAGTGAGCTTTTAAGCGGTAGTCTCACGACCCGAATAGTAAACAATAAACATGGAGGACATGGAGTTGTTAGTGTTGCTGGTCTTGGTGCTGTGGCTTGTTGTCACCGACAACGCCAACAGATACTGGCAAGAGCGTATAGATGAGGCGAGGCGCATAAGGCTTCAGAAATTCTCGTAATTCATAATTATTCTCCTTCCGGGTTTGCGGTGTTTACAGATCCCAGCGTGCTCGCGGGGCGTGTGTGGGCATGTGAGGACACGCCTCCTCACCAATCAGTGCACAGGGGAGTGTCTGCTCACGCCCCCAACCTCAGTCGGCACGGCTTGGCTCGCTTCAGCCCCACTCCAAAACGGTGCGAGTTTTAGGGGCTAAGCAGGGCTGAAGCGAGCTGAGTCGTGCTGGTTTTTGGTAGTCGAAACGCGAGCCGTGTCGGGCTGAAGTGAGCTGAAGCGAGCTGAAGTGAGCTGAAAAAGGGTAGTGGAAAAGGGCCATAAGGGCCCAGCATTGATAGAAGGCCCTAAGAGGACAATATTAACATCCATCCATTATCTGCAGCCGCTTATCCTGTGCAAGGTCGCAGGCAAGGTGGAGCCTATCCCAGCTGACTATGGGCGAGAGGCGGGGTACACCCTGGACAAGTCGCCAGGTCATCGCAGGGCTGGCACATAGAAACAAACAACCATTCACACTCACACCTACGGTCAATTTAGAGCCACCAATTAGCCTAACCTGCATGTCTTTGGACTGTGGGGCAAACCGGAGAACCCAGAGTAAACCCATACAGACACAGGGAGAACATGCAAACTCCACATGAAAAGGCCCTTGTCGGCCACTGAACTTGAACCCAGAACCTTCTTGTTGTGAGGCGACAGTGCTAACTACTACACCATCGTGCCGCCCCCAATATTAAAATACATCCATTATCTGTAACTGCTTATCCTGTGCAGGGTCACTGGCAAACTGACTATGTCCCAGCTGACTATGGGCAAGAGTCAGGGTACACCCTGGACAAGTCCCAGTATTAACATCTCATCTCATTATCTGTAGCCGCTTTATCCTGTCCTACAGAGTCGCAGGCAAGCTGGAGCCTATCCCAGCTGACTACGGGCGAAAGGCGGGGTACACCCTGGGCAAGTCGCCAGGTCATCACAGGGCTGACACATAGACACAGACAACCATTCACACTCACATTCACACCTACGGTCAATTTAGAGTCACCAGTTAACCTAACCTGCATGTCTTTGGACTGTGGGGGAAACCAGAGCACCCGGAGGAAACCCACGCGGACACGGGGAGAACATGCAAACTCCACACAGAAAGGCCCTTGCTGGCCACGGGGCTCGAACCCGGACCTTCTTGCTGTGAGGCGACAGCGCTAACCACTACACTACCATGCCGCCATGTGTAAGTTAATTTAATAAAAAATATTTTTAATAATTTTGTCTCTTAAAATGAGTAAATACAACAACCTTTTGGTTTGGTTTTCCATTTTCCGCAAAATTATTAGAATAGATAGTCTTTATATTTCACCCCTCTCCCTACTCATTACATGGTACAGTCTTGTGTAGGTGGAGCCAGAGTGTGACATCATGTTAGGCTTGCTGCTTTCCAATTCAGCACTTACGTTAGCTGCGTACAGCAGAAGCAGAATTGATGGTGAACCATCAGTAGACTGACACCATCATGAAGAAATCGGTTTACCAGAAATGTAAAGAGGAGGCAGCAGAAAGCTGAGGGAGAGAAAAAGGGCAGACGGTTAGTCACCCATTTTTTTCTGAAGAAAGGTAGCCTATACATTTATTAACTAACCTTGATTTGGTGACTGCAAATTGGCCTAGTGGATAGTGTGTCCATCTGTCGATCGGGAGATTGCGAGTTCTACTCGTGGTCAGCTCATGCCAAAGACTATCTTAAAAATGGTACCTACTGCTGTCTGGAAAGGCACGCTGCAATACAGATGCGAGTGGGCAATCAAACTCTTGTGGCTACCAGAGGACCCACCCTCCACTGTAACCCTAGCTGTATAATAGGCGAGAGGCTGAGGGCTATGGAAACGGAGCTTCCAATGCATGGTGCATGGTGCGGGAAGGACTTTAGCCTTGCTTTGGTGCCTATTAACCTAACATATTAATGTTACAGAAGATTATTATTGTGGCTTAACCACTGCTTGGATGATCAAGCTAACAACTTAATTTACAATGCAGTGTCGTTTTATTTAAATATTTCATAGATTACCTTTATTGCCGGGGCGGCACGGTGGTGTAGTGGTTAGCGCTGTCGCCTCACAACAAGAAGGTTCGGGTTCAAGCCCCGTGGCTGGCGAGGGCCTTTCTGTGCAGAGTTTGCATGTTCTCCCCGTGTCCGCGTGGGTTTCCTCCGGGTGCTCCGGTTTCCCCCACAGTCCAAAGACATGCAGGTTAGGTTAACTGGTGACTCTAAATTGACTGTAGGTGTGAGTGTGAATGGTTGTCTGTGTCTCAGCCCTGTGATGACCTGGCGACTTGTCCAGGGTGTACCCCACCTTTCGCCTGTAGTCAGCTGGGATAGGCTCCAGCTTGCCTGCGACCCTGTAGAACAGGATAAAGCGGCGAGAGATAATGAGATGAGATGAGACCTTTATTGCCACTAAAAATGAGATGAGTAGTGAATGTAACATTGATCTGCAAAGAGCTCAGTGAATATGTAGGTCCACTATGCAGCTAGTGCACCAGCTAGGTTAAGATGCATGCTAATAACTAGCTTGTTCACTAATGAGGTCTGCCCTCAGCATGCATAGATGCAGCCTCACGATTAGGAAACCCTCCCTCAATCTCCCTCCCAGCTGAAGCAGAAGGAGGTGAACAGTATTTTGTTGATAAAGTATTTACAAAGCAATCTGTGAATAAAGGGCTTTGGGGTTAAGGCTCATACAGACTGATTATTAGTATTTATGCTGCATTAACCATGTGAGCAGCTAGCTAGTGCTGGGTTTCATGTGATGTCACATCCACCTCATTAGTTATTCAAAACTTTAGCTGGTGGTCTACTAAAGCTCAGCTGACAAAGCGTTTATATGGAGAAGGTGCATAGCTCACATGAAAAATGCCTTACGCTTGCATTGTTTTAGGTTGTTTGAATCAATCAAACCGTGAAACTGATAAAAGTTTCTTCAGGGTTCCCCGTGAACTAATAAAAAAGGGTGAACAAATGCATGATTTCACAAAAAGACATCAAGAAAGATGGCTTCTGACCCTCTCACTGAAATCGAAGGGAGCCGAGTCGAAGCATGCTCGAGTTTGCAGTGATCACTTGGTGAAAGGTTTGTATCTCCCTCTCGGCTATGTCCTTAGTGTTTTCCAAGTACTTTTTTTGCTATGTGTCGTTATTTTACAGTACTTTTTTTAGTCATGAAGCGCTAAAGTCCCCAGCTGTTTCTTTGTTCACGCCTCACAAAGTCCATATGCATGAAGGTCGCGACAAAATTTTTCCCCAGCCATACAGTTACAATGTGCCGTGATCACTTCTCCATCTTGTTTAACTAAGGCCAAGTTTACATTAGACCGTATCTGTCTTGTTTTCTTCGCGGATGCACTGTCCGTTTACATTAAAACGCCTGGAAACGCCGGGAAACGGGAATCCGCCAGGGTCCACGTATTCAATCTAGATCGTGTCTGGTCCGGTGCTGTGTAAACATTGAGATACGCGGATACGCTGTGCTGAGCTCTAGCTGGCGTCGTCATTGGACAACGTCACTGTGACATCCACCTTCCTGATTCGCTGGCGTTGGTCATGTGACGTGACTGCTGAAAAACGGCGCGGACTTCCGCCTTGTATCACCTTTCATTAAAGAGTATAAAAGTATGAAAATACTGCAAATACTGATGCAAATACTGCCCATTGTGTAGTTATGACTGTCTTTAGGCTTACCATCCTTCCACTTGCAAGTGGTAAGTGACGCGCATGCCTGATATGCACTGGGATCACACACACAGCGGCTCAGTCCCGAATCACTGCTCGTGCGCTTCACTCGCGCTCTCTGTGAGCTGCGCAGGGCTGGAGTGCGCACCCTCCAGAGGACACTCGCTGTTCAGGGCGGAGTGATTTGGAGCGCAGGATGCCTACGGAGCCGAGCGTATCCGTGTATTGGCGTTGCTGTGTGCACGCGAATCGTGTATTGCCGTTGCTGTGTGCACACTAATCATTTTAAAAATGTTAATCTAATGATCCGCTGATACGGTCTAATGTAAACCCCACCTAAGATCCAGGTCTTTAAAGGGGTTTCTGATGATCTTTGTGAATGATTTACCTGAGAGATAAGAGCCAACACAAGTGAGAATCAAGTGAACTGTTGTTTGTTTACACTTCAACTTGCAGTGCTTTGTTGTAAAGACGCGAACGAAAAGCTTTAAAAACCATACTGTACTTACACGGGGAAAAACAATACAGGATTCATTCGGCAGCGACTTGATACCGAGGTCCTTTACCCGGCCACATACAAAAAAGTTGTAAGCCTCCATGCTCTTCCATGCTTTCATCTGTTTTGCAGTGTAGAAGGACATCTGCAACACCAGATAGTTCAAGATGTTGGGGAACTCGCCTGAAGGGTAGTTTTCGAGATCGTATGACAAATCCTTCTTTCCCAGACTGTACGGGTCGATTCCATTGCACATAGCAATCTTCTGAATATATCTAAAGCGAGCAGTGGCTTCTAGATTACGAGCATGCTCTGATAAGTTATCGCTAGTTGTTTGCACTACGGCAGCTGTTTAGACCACCAGCTATTTCACTTCCGGTAAAACCGCTAAGAAAAGTCACGTGACTGAAACCCAGCAAAAGCAAGCAAGTACAATTTTGGCTGATAACGTTCATATAGACATTCCAATAATGAAATGGACAACTGGCATATGAAATGGGCAAAAACTGGCTAAAACGATTGTTAGATAGCTTGACTTAAGATGTAAAGGGGATAATGCCATTGCCACGTTTAAGATTACCCTTTTAAGATATTTGTTTCCCTTTATGATCAACTAATGTTACTAACCAAGCATGCAGCTCATTCTATCCAAATGTTAGTAATACATACACATATATAGTTCTCACAAAACACTGTGTTAGTATGATTATGTGACATATGCTGAATTATGTATCTTATGGTTAAGATTGTGGATACTTTAGAGCCAGGGCCCTCTTCAAGCCATGATGGATGATGTTTGACAAACTCTGACTTTTGAATTCATGTGTGTTTTTTGTTAGAAAATTACACTAATAACACTTCCTCTGGATAAACTAAGGGTCGAGGTTTTTTATTTATTTATTTATTTATTTATTGGGGGGGGGGGGGGGCAAATTATATTCTTTCATAGGGCCCAAAATTTTTAGCGCTGCCCCTGCTTTCGACACACAGCAACTTCAGCTTCCTTGAAACTTTGACACACAGCAACTTCAACTTTCTTGAACCCTTCGACATACGGTAAATGTGTTAGTGCTCTGGAAATACCATGTTTCTCAAGAGACCTGAGCATTGCTTCTTAACACGGAGGTGTTAGCACATGTGTTCCAGTGCGAACATTAAATCTCTCCGAGATGTCTATTACTCCTTTGAAAGTCACGCAGATCTAATGAATCACATCTAGCTCATATTTATTTAAAGCATTACAACTAACCAGGTGGTGGTGACTCAGCAGTTAAGGATCTAGACCACTAGAAAGTGAGTTTGTGAGTGAGTTTGACCACAAAGATATCACTGAAATGTATTGAGAGCTGTGATCGGTAGCCCATATTGTCAAATTCCCTTTTGAAGCAAGAAGTGAAAGCATGTTGAAGTGCTTGCCATACGGCAAATTTGACAGTAGTTTAGCCAACTAGCTAAATGTGGAGAACAAAGAAGAGTTTACAAGAGCTGTTTTTCATTTGTGGAGAATTTCTCACTGCTGCCTTCACCCACACGTTTTGACATTAAAGTGAATGATACCACAGAGATGGAGCTGGTTTGTGGAGTTATGCCCTAAAGCCGAGGCTGACCATCAGTGGCACTGACGATGACAGAGTGCCAAAGTATCATCGCCAGGAGACATTTTATTAATGAGTCTCACTAACAGGCTTATACTTCAATTTAAATATTCCCCTAATTGATAACATGATGGCAGCACGGTGGTGTAGTGGTTAGCGCTGTCGCCTCACAGCAAGAAGGTCCTGGGTTCGAGCCCCGTGGCCGGCGAGGGCCTTTCTGTGCGGAGTTTGCATGTTCTCCCCGTGTCCGCGTGGGTTTCCTCCGGGTGCTCCGGTTTCCCCCACAGTCCAAAGACATGCAGGTTAGGTTAACTGGTGACTCTAAATTGACCGTAGGTGTGAATGTGAGTGTGAATGGTTGTCTGTGTCTATGTGTCAGCCCTGTGATGACCTGGCGACTTGTCCAGGGTGTACCCCGCCTTTCGCCCATAGTCAGCTGGGATAGGCTCCAGCTTGCCTGCGACCCTGTAGAAGGATAAAGCGGCTAGAGAAAATGAGATGAGATAATAACATGATATCATTTACTCTTAGTGATGAAGAAGCCCTCATAAAGCCTAAAGATGGAATCATATTCTTGTCAAACTTTAATTAATACACTTTGTTTTTGTTTTTTTTTGTAGATACTGTCATATTGGGGGTCACAAAATACTCTGAAATAACTAATTTGATTTCGGTTCAGGGAGTCAATTTGGGTAAAGGTATTGGCCAAATGAATAAACATAGTAGTAGTAGTAGTAGTAGTAGAAGAAGAAGAAGAAGCCGTAGATGTAAACTGTTTCAACCAAATCCCTCGAGTACACATGAGCCACTACACTGTGTCATTAATGTCATTATATCATTCATTTTGCACCAAGGAGTGCCAAGGTATGTATATAAACACACACACACACACACACACACACACACACACACACACTGGAAGTGATACAGTTAAAAGGTCCAACACCTGAATGGACTCTTTTGTCTGAAAACTTCAACATTGCTCTGTGTCAAATCTCACAGCAGCTTTTATAAAGGATACAAGCTTTCAGTTACTTCCAAGATCAACAGGTTTCTAGATGGAAACAGAATTACAACAGGAAATGGACACAAGTTTTGGACAGGCCTGCAAAGCATCCAGCGTCTAAACTTTGCTGATGACTCATCCTTGAATGATAGCCTCAAACTGGAGGCTCTGCTCTAAATCACTCCGACACACAGCTAAAAGTTCAGACCTTTTATAGCTGCAAAAAGACTGAGTGTAAATAATAAAGATAGGTGTGTGTGTGTGTGTGTGTGTGTGTGTGTGTGTGTGTGTGTGTGTGTGTGTGTCTGTAGGTTGGAAGGTCAGTGGCTTCAAGTGGGACTACATTGTCCACTCACACTGGCCATTACAGAGACTGTGGGTAAGTATTTACAGCCAGGGCTATAAAGCACTTTGTCACAATTCAGCAGGAGGCTTTCGGAGCTGGAGGAAGCACTCATTAGCAGAGAAAGAGAGAGAAAAAGACAGAAAGAGAGAGAGAGAAATAGAAAGAGAGAGGGAGAAAGACAGAGGGAACAGCTCAACATGCTGGAGATAATGAAGTGTAGATGTAGTTCAGCTCAAAAAGGGCTGGATGAGTGATGAAAGTGAAAACGCGACCTCATAGCGCGTCATATGGTAGTCGACGCATATGTTCACACACGTGGCAGTGAAGATCCTTAATAGGATTTTCGGTTGTTGAAGATAGCACAAAGTTGACGATCAAAATTGGTCATATTTACCCTCCAAACCTGAGTAATTTTATATTTGGGCTGATTGTATTCACAACCCGCAAATGTCACATTCTCCTCTTTGAATCACAGACTTCCAAATGAAGAGTTTGGTTCCAAAATGCTATATACAGTGGTGCTTGAAAGTTTGTGAATCCTTGAGAATTTTCTATATTTCTGCATAAATATGACCTAAAACATCATCAGATTTTCACACAAGTCCTGAAAGTAGATAAAGAGAACCCAGTTAAACACATGAGACAAAAATATTATACTTGGTCATTTATTTATTGAGGAAAATGATCCAATATTACATATCTGTGAGTGGCAAAAGTATGTGAACCTCTAAGATTAGCAGTTAATTTGAAGGTGAAATTAGAGTCAGGTGTTTTCAATCAATGGGATGACAATCAGGTGTGAGTGGGCACCCTGTTTTATTTAAAGAACAGGGATCTATCAAAGTCTGATCTTCACAACACATGTTTGTGGAAGTGTATCATGGCACGAACAAAGGAGATTTCTGAGGCCCTCAGAAAAAGCGTTGTTGATGCTCATCAGACTGAAAAAGGTTACAAAACCATCTCTAAAGAGTTTGGACTTCACCAATCCACAGTCAGACAGATTGTGTACAAATGGAGGAAATTCAAGACCATTGTTACCCTCCCCAGGAGTGGTCGACCAACAAAGATCACTCCAAGAGCAAGGCGTGTAATAGTCGGTGAAGTCACAAAGGACTCCGGGGTAACTTCTAAGCAACTGAAGGCCTCTCTCACATTGGCTAATGTTAATGTTCATGAGTCCACCATCAGGAGAACACTGAACAACAATGGTGTGCATGGCAGGGTTGCAAGGAAAAAGCCACTGCTCTCCAAAAAGAACATTGCTGCTCATCTGCAGTTTGCTAAAGATCACGTGGACAAGCCAGAAGGCTATTGGAAACATGTTTTGTGGATGGATGAGACCAAAATAGAACTTTTTGGTTTAAATGAGAAGCGTTATGTTTGGAGAAAGGAAAACACTGCATTCCAGCATAAGAACCTTATCCCATCTGTGAAACATGGTGGTGGTAGTATCATGGTTTGGGCCTGTTTTGCTGCATCTGGGCCAGGACGGCTTGCCATCATTGATGGAACAATGAATTGTGAATTATACCAGCGAATTCTAAAGGAAAATGTCAGGACATCCGTCCATGAACTGAATCTCAAGAGAAGGTGGGTCATGCAGCAAGACAACGACCCTAAGCACACAAGTTGTTCTACCAAAGAATGGTTAAAGAAGAATAAAGTTAATGTTTTGGAATGGCCAAGTCAAAATCCTGACCTTAATCCAATGGAAATGTTGTGGAAGGACCTGAAGTGAGCAGTTCATGTGAGGAAACCCACCAACATCCCAGAGTTGAAGCTGTTCTGTATGGAGGAATGGGCTAAAATTCCTCCAAGCTGGTGTGCAGGACTGATCAGCAGTTACCGGAAATGTTTAGTTGCAGTTATTGCTGCACAAGGGGGTCACACAGGATACTGAAAGCAAAGGTTCACATACTTTTGCCACTCACAGATATGTAATATTGGATCATTTTCCTCAATAAATAAATGACCAAGTATAATATTTTTGTCTCATTTGTTTAACTGGGTTCTCTTTATCTACTTTTAGGACTTGTGTGAAAATCTGATGATGTTTTAGGTCATATTTATGCAGAAATATAGAAAATTCTAAAGGGTTCACAAACTTTCAAGCACCACTGTATCCAATTCCACTGTTTCGAGAAAAATCACTTTTTCTGATTACGGGAAGTGATAAAAGGCGGCACGGTGGTGTAATGCTTAGTACTGTCACCTCACAGCAAGAAGGTCCTGGGTTCAAGCACAGCAGCTGGCGAGGGCCTTTCTGTTGCCCCTTTTCCAGCAAAGCAGTTCCAGGGCTGGTTCGGGGCCAGTGCTTAGTTTGGAACCAGGTTTTCTGTTTCCACTGACAAAGAACTGGCTCTGGGGCCAGAAAAACCGGTTCCAGGCTAGCACCAACTCTCTGCTGGGCCAGAGGAAAGGACCGCTTACGTCAGCGGGGGGGCGGAGTTGTTAAGACCAACAACAATAACAAGACTGCGAAAGATCGCCATTTTTAAGTGACGAGAAGCCGCAGCTGTACAAACGCGAAGTCATCCATTATTATTATTGTTGTTGTTGTTGCTGCTGCTGCTTCTTCCGTGTTGTTTTTGCTTCGATATTCGCGCCAAGGTTTATGCAAATGTAGCGACGTAACTGACGTATACAGTGACGTAACTGACGTATACAATGACATAACTGACGTATACAGCGACGTAATGACATGGCTTCCCTTAGCACCACGAGCTATGGAAAAGCAAACTGGTTCTCAGCTGACTCGCAAGTTGAACGAGTTGTGAACCAGCACCAGCACTGGCCCCGAACCAGCCCTGGAACTGATTTGGTGGAAAAGGGGTATGTGTGGAGTTTGCATATTCTTCCCGTGTCTGCGTGGGGTTCCTCTGGGTGCTCCAGTTTCCCCCACAGTCCAAAGACATGCAGGTTAGGCTAATTGGTGGCTCTAAATTGACCGTAGGTGTGATTGTGAGTATGAATGGTTGTTTGTCTCTGTGTCGGCCCTGCGATAACCTGGTGACTTGTCCAGGGTGTACCCCGCCTTTCGCTCATAGTCAGCTGGGATAGGCTCCAGCTTGCCTGTGACCCTGTAGAACAGGGTAAGCGGCTACAGATAATGGGTGGGTGGGGGTGGGGAAGTGATAAAAGGTGATAAGTTTTTTAATTTATTGACTAACTCATTAATGATAATAAACTTCAAAAATGAAATCCAGAACTAATTAACAGCTTTTAACTGAACCAAGTAATTATTTTTTTGTCAAGTTGCTACATATCCACGCCATGGTATTTTCCCCCAAAATGCTACATATCCCTTTCTATTTAAAGTGCATTTAACCGTGCTCTTTCATGAAAGATTATTTTATAGATTATTTTATGGCAGCACAGTGGTGTAGTGGTTAGTGCTGTCGCCTCACAGCAAGAAGGTCCAGGTTCGAGCCCCGTGGCTGGCGAGGGCCTTTCTGTGCGGAGTTTGCATGTTTTCCCCGTGTCTGCGTGGGTTTCCTCCGGGTGCTCCAGTTTCCCCCACAGTCCAAAGACATGTAGGTTAGGTTAACTGGTGACTCTAAATTGACCGTAGGTGTGAATGTGAGTGTGAATGGTTGTCTGTGTCTATGTGTCAGCCCTGTGATAACCTGGCGACTTGTCCAGGGTGTACCCCGCCTTTCGCCCGTAGTCAGCTGGGATAGGCTCCACATTGCCTGCGACCCTGTAGAAGGATAAAGCGGCTAGAGATAATGAGATGAGATGAGATTATTTTATCAAAATTATTCATAATTCAGCGTGAAATTGTCCAATAAATGCAAGAAGTGCTGAAGCGATTTCCTACTTCATGGGTGCAGCCATCTTAGAAGACTTCATGCCAGTGGCGGCCTCTGATTGGCCAAATGGATATATCTGGTTTTGAGAAAAATCAGTGATGGCGCTTGTGTTTTGGAATGAAAGGCCGTAATGCAGTGTGCAAATCAATGGCACATGTAATGTTTTGGCGAAAACTGAATATGGTACGAGTAAAATATGATAACTGCTGATGGTTTGGTGGCGGGATTTTAAATTTTTCAAATTTGGCGTTTATCGTGTTTTGGAACCAAACTCTTCCAATATTAAAAAGAAGAAAAAAGGTACAATAATCATAAAGCCTTATATAGAAGCTCAGATCGTGATATCACAACATGCATAGGCTTCACTGGTTTGGCTCAATCATGCTAGAGATTGGAGGATGACACCTTGAAACCCACCGGTGTCTAACTGTGACAAAGACAAAATAGTTTACTGGTTAGCTAGCCAGGCTAATCCTTGAGGTGGCTAATGATTGACGACTGACTCTATGCCAAGACAAATTGTGAGACTGACACTGAAAGCTCATTCACGTTCACCTAAGACAAAATGGTTGAAAATTAAAAAAAAGAAAGATAAAAAGAAACAATGCATCATTCTATATGCAGGAGACGGTTACTTTAAACTGTTGTTCCCGTAAATATTGTTGTAATCATAAATAATGTTGTAATCAAAGATAGTTAATTTATACAAGTGGGTATAGAACTGAGATCTTAATAATCCCATTAGATGAAAGTGAGCTGTAGGATGAGGCCTCAGAGTGAACCTGGAGTTCACTATAAAGTCATGATAATCCCTTCAAGCATGTTAAAATGAAGCACAATGTGCACTAGTGTTAAATAACTAAGAAGATTACAGATGATTTGTGGCCTCTGTGTGACTTTTGAGGTGTGTGTGTGTGTGTGTGTGTGTGTGTGTGTGTGTGTGTGTGTGTGTGTGTGTGTGTGTGTGTGTGTGTGTAAAAGAGAACGATAATGAAAGAGATGGAGAGAGAACGGGAAACCACTGAGCAAAATAAATGTTGTTTTGGCTCTGTATAGTGTGGAAGCACAGTGACTAAGAACCACTCAGAGACTCTGCCAGGCTACATACACCAGTAGAGAAACACACACACACACACACACACACACACACACACACACACACACACAAAAAAAAAAAAAACACAGACCACTAAATTACTAAATAGTAACCCTATTACTGCAACAAAACACATCTGAAACAGAGCTGTACTTTCTGACCAAATGCATAAAAATCAAAACCATGAAGGATTCTTTATAAACACAAGCATTATGTAGCATCCTGAATTAAAAACCCACCACACCCTTTGGGCTACATAAAATTTGCTGTACACTTAGGCCCTGTCCACACGGCAACGGATTCAGGTGAATCTGATAAAATTGTTTATCGTTTCGGCCTGGCGTCCACACGGCACCGGCGTTTTGGGTGCCCCAAAACGAAGTCTTTTGAGAATGGGTTCCAGAGTGAAAAAATCTGGTAATGGCGCCGTTGCGAAGTCGTCTGGATGAGAAGAATGGATTTGTTTACGATGACGTCACAACCACATGACTGTCAGTGCTTCACACCGGGTAGAAGTGTAACGAACTCAATGCAAGTTGTCAACAAATCCTATAACTTGGTTCATGAAACGCACTTACAAAATATTTTCACTGTGAATATTTATTGTGTAATGGTGCAAAGTGAGAGAGAGAGAGAGAGAGAGAGAGAGAGAGAGAGAGAGAGAGAGAGAGAGAATAGCCCTTAGGGCAGAGTCTTTAGTCCAAACACTGCGGAAGCAGTACCAAACCGCGCACCGCCCATGTGCTTTCCAAAAACAAAAACAATCCCGCCAGCAAAAATAGGGGAAAAAAAAGGAGTAATCTCACCTCTTCAGATGTTGGTTTAAGTCCGACAATACATTCCTCAAAAAGGGCGTAGAAGAACAAAGTAATCCATCAACGTGTAGCATTCAATTTATTCCGGACCATTGAAGAATTCTGGAGAATATCAGAATGTTGGCGTACCGGCTTCCATCTACCCCTATTCATTCCTCTCTCTCTCTCTCCATCTACCCCCATTCATTCCTCTTTCCGCATCTTTCGTTTTACGCTACTGATTAATAATCAAAACTTTATGTGGCTAATGCTACAGAAGAAGGGGTTTATGCGCATGCGTCTACTTCTTCTATTGTTCTGGTGTCTCCGATGGGACCGTCTTACAGCGCATGTAGAGGTGTGGCATGTGTATTGCATCGTTTTCAGCAAGCGTTGCGTTGCCATATGAACCTGATATTTTACTGATCCGTTGCCCATGTGGACACGATATTTAAAAAAAAAAATCTCATTGCCGTGTGGATGTAGCCTTAGATAGTGGCATTACTGCTAGGTGTACATATTTGAGAAAGTACATACAACAAGTGTTGCCAGGCAAAACAAACCTCACCCGGGAGCACTTATGATGAATATGAAAGAAGATATTGCTAAAAAAAAAAATAGGTACCCTATGGGTCCATATGGCTACTGCTTATAAATAAAACAAATTTCTGATACCATGTCCATACAGTATATATAGCATATATATTTACTCTATGAGGCAGTAGCCACAAAAATGAAGTGTAATCCAAAAATTAACAATTTAAAAATCACAGAAGTAAAATATACCAAGTGTCTGTACTTTATATTATTCTACTCTTACCTCTTACAGTTTTCGAAACTGAAACCTCCGAACCGAGGCTGATATACACACGCTGTCGCCATGACCAGAACTCTTATTTCCCGGAAATGGCCCGGTGCTAGAGCTCAGTGGAACGCACTTTCCCTCTGTAATAAGCATAAACATGCCTGAAAGTGATTTCTTTAGTCCATTTATTTCGAATGGCGAACTGAATTATATACACTCACCAGCCATTTTAATCAGAATACGTGTATGCACAGTGCGCAACTGTTACATTCTTATAGCACGATGACGTAGTGGCTAGCGCCTCTTAATGAGGCAGTAGACACAACAAAAACGATTTTGACCTTTTTGGTGACCTTGACCGGATGACCCTCAAAATGTTGGAGGTTCTATTTGAGACTAATGCCCATGTATCCTGAAAGTTTCATGAAGATTGATCCAGCCGTTTTCCCATAATGTCATTAAAAAAGAAACAAAGAAACCCAACCAAAAAAAAAACCTCGCCCCCTGGTGGACTCTGTCCCAGGCGATGTAATAATGAAATGAAATGTTTCAACAACAAAAAAAATTTAAGTATTATTGAAAATGCTGTCTGGTATTTTGTTTATGCTTTGTTTATATTTTGTTACATTTAAATAATATTGGCTGGCTTTGAGTGATATATCAGATATATTCCATTTAGCTAGCATGATACGGAACAAGTCAAAGATGAGTAGCTGAATGGAATATATCTGATAGACCATGAAAAAAGCCATTATTATTATTATTATTATTATTATTATTATTATTATACATGCGATGGAAGAATTATAGATTTTACAAAAAGTTAAGAACGGGGGGGTAACTTACCAATATTGAATGCTGATTCTGATCAAATGTTATTCAATGTTCGGTCAATCCAGTGTACATGTACAAAGTCAACGTTCTAACAATAAAAATGGTACAAGTCCAAAAAGCCTGAACAACAATCCAACTTATATACAAGCTATATACAGGTTGACAGTTCAAGTTCACAGTTACTTTTGGTCGGAATTAATTATTACATTGCAGTTGTTCAAAACAAAAAGGCTTTGCTGAGTGAAGTCCTCTTGTAAAAGTCTCTGTCACTTTTCCTCACCTCCAAGTAGAACTTTGACAATATTTCCGCTATTGCTCTCTTTTCCAGTTTTTCGATGTCCATTGGTATGTTTTTCTCTTGTAAATATGCGTGAAGAATATCCAGGGAAGTTTTTGTAGCCTTTCAGGTGTTCAGTGCGTCTTTCTCTTTAAATCTTCTGCTTTTAATGAAGCAAACCTCGTGGTGATGTTTGTCTACAGATTGTTACAGTCACTCGCAAGTGTGGAAGTTTTATGTCTCTGACGTGTCTCTTTTCCAGTTTTTCCATATATTTAATGCAGAAGATTAAATGTGTGAAGAATATCCAGTGAAGTTTTTGTAGCCTTTCAAGAGTTCAGTGTGTCTTTCTCTTTAAATCTTCAGCTTTTAATTAAGCAAACCTCGCGGTCATGTTTGTGAACAAACTGTCACAGTCACTAGCACAGAAGTTTTACATCTCCGACGTGTCTCTTTTCCAGTTTTTTAATGTCCGTTGGTATGTTTTTCTCTTGTAAATATGCATGAAGAATATATAATGAAGATTTGGTAGCCTTTCGGGTGTTCAATGCATCTTTAGTTTCAGTTTATTTATTTAGTGCTTAAACCGAGCACTGAATTAACCCCATCTTCTCTCTCTCCTGGCCAACAAAGAAATGATTGTGTGCATGTGCAACAGAAAAGTTTTGTCATTGGATCTTTGCATGTGACGTTGTGTTGTCTTGACAACGTGCGATATTATAACAATATTGCATGCTCATTCTCCATTGGGGAGAGTGGCGTAATACATGGAGGATAATCGATATGATAACAATATTGCATACCATCAGTAAAGTCACTAGAATGGAATAGAATACACTACCGTTCAAAGGTTTGGGGTCACCCAAAGAATTTTGTGTTTTCCATGAAAAGTCACACTTTTATTTACCACCATAAGTTGTAAAATGAATAGAAAATATAGTCAAGACATTTTTCTGGCCATTTTGAGCATTTAATCGACCCCACAAATGTGATGCTCCAGAAACTCAATCTGCTCAAAGGAAGGTCAGTTTTATAGCTTCTCTAAAGAGCTCAACTGTTTTCAGCTGTGCTAACATGATTGTACAAGGGTTTTCTAATCATCCATTAGCCTTCTGAGGCAATGAGCAAACACATTGTACCATTAGAACACTGGAGTGAGAGTTGCTGGAAATGGGCCTCTATACACCTATGGAGATATTGCACCAAAAACCAGACATTTGCAGCTAGAATAGTCATTTACCACATTAGCAATGTATAGAGTGTATTTCTGATTAGTTTAAAGTGATCTTCATTGAAAAGAACAGTGCTTTTCTTTCAAAAATAAGGACATTTCAAAGTGACCCCAAACTTTTGAACAGTAGTGTACATGTTTTTATTCCATGGAAAAAGTGGCCCATATGTATAATAATTAGATATATTGTATTATGCATTACAACACATTCCTATGTAGATACTGGCAACACAGAACGTCCAGAGAGTGACCAGCTCTCTCTCTCTCTCTCTCTCTCTCTCACACACACACACACACACACACACACACACACACACACACACACACACACACACACACACACACACACATTTCAAATTCAAAGTATAAGCAGAGTGAAGAAGAAGGTGGGTGTGTTTTGTGAGCAGGTGGCTCTTAGTGATGGAGAAGCCCCAGTGGTGCATACAGACAGAATCACATTCTTGAGAAGTCTGAGGTATTACCACACTGAACCACACCAAACTGGAAAGTCAGTCCTCCAAAAAGTTTGTCACATAACCACAAACTTGCACAATTCCACCCTCTTCAAAATGAATAAATTCCAACAATATTTTTGTTTTCCTCAACCACAGAACAGGGGCAGGACTTACTAGCATACTTTCTAGAGAGCATTTAATTCTACATACACAAGACTAGTGTAGGAAAGTGTCATAAAAACTGTAATCATTTTCCTGGATATGACAAACTGTGAAATTAAAATGAGGATATCTATTCAAATGAAAAACCCTTCTTGTGTTTTTCTTTCTAGAAACAGCAGTATAAAAGTCTGAAAGACCAAATTTGATTTCAGAGGCATTTTAACCTTCAACTGCTCAGCTAATTTGTGAGTCACTGTGGGTAAAAGCATCAGCCAGTTAAATAAATTGAAATGTAAACTGTTTCATTAACATCTGTGCATATTGTGTATTTGATGTTTTACCTCATGAATTTCATTTTATTTTATTTTTTTCAAAATCAACACATTTCAATTCTGATTCTTGCAACACATTACAAAAAAGTTGGGACAGTAAAGCATTTACCACTTTATAATGTTGCCATTCCTTCTCACAACACCTAAAAGATGTTTAGGGACTGGAGATATGAAGTGATGAAGTGTTTCAGGTGTTATTTTGTCCCATTCTTCTTGCAAACAGGTCTGAAGGTATGCAACAGTACAGGGTCATCATTGTCATATTTTTTGTTTCTAAATTCACCACACATTATCGCACTGCAAAAAATGATCTCTTGTTGAGAGAAAATATCTTTAATATGGGTGAATTTATCTATTATTTCTTATTAGAAGTTTACTAGAACTCAAATATAAGATTATTTAGCTTACTTTGAGACGTTTTTACTAATTTCAAGCCTTAAATTTTCTTATTCTATTGGCAGATAATTTTGCTTCTTTCTAGAATTGAATGCTTAAAATGAGCAAAATTATCTGCCAATAGAATAAGAAAATTTAAGGCTTGAAATTAGTAAAAATGTCTCAAAGTAAGCTAAATAATCTTATATTTGTGTTCTAGTAAACTTCTAATAAGAAATAATAGATAAATTCACCCATATTAAAGATATTTTCTCTCAACAAGAGATCATTTTTTGCAGTGCGGGGACAGAGGAGACAGACACACTCTTCTTCCACAGCCATGCCTTCGTAATGTGTGCAGAATGTGGTTTTGCATTGTTTTGTTGAAAGATGTCGTCTTTAAGGCAGCATATGTTGCTCCAAATTCTGTGTACTTTTCTGCATTAATGCTGCCATCACAGAAGTGTAAGTTACCTTTACCAAGGGCACTGACACAACCCCATACCATGACAGACCCTGGTTTTTAGACTTGTTGCTGGTAACAGTTTGGATGGTCCTTTTTATCTTTGGTCCAGAGCACACAGCATCCATTTCTTCCAAAAAGGACCTGGAATACTGATTCATCTGACCACAATACACGTTTCAACATTTGTGGATGTATGTATTTGTGGATGTAGCTCTGTGTTGTAGTGCTTGACAAACGTTTGCCAAAGTAATCCTGAGCCCATGTGGTTATACCAGCTATAGATGAATGATGGTTGTTGAAGTCCTCTTGTAAAAGTCTCCGTCACTTTTCCTCACCTCCAAGTAGAACTTTGACAATATTTCCGCTATTGCTCTCTTTTCCAGTTTTTTGATGTCCGTTGGTATGTTTTTCTCTGGTAAATCTGTGTGAAGAATATCCAGTGAAGTTTTGGTAGCCTTTTGGGAGTTCAGTGCGTCTTTCTCTTTAAATCTTCCGCTTTTAAAGGAACAGTCCACCGTATTTCCATAATGAAATATGCTCTTACCTGAATTGAGACGAGCTGCTCCGTACCTATCCGAGCTTTGCGCGACCTCCCAGTTAGTCAGACACAGTCCGACGCGCTGTCACTCCTGTTAGCAATGTAGCTAGGCTCAGTATGGCCAACGGTATTTTTGGGGCTGTAGTTAGATGTGACCAAACTCTTCCGCGTTTTTCCTGTTTACATAGGTTTATATGACCAGTGATATGAAACAAGTTCAGTTAAAAAAATTGAAACATAGCGATTTTCTATGCTATGGAAAGTCCGCACTATAATGACAGGCGTACTAACACCTTCTGCACGCTTCGGCAGCGCATTGATACGGAGCTCAGATATCAATGCGCTGCCGAAGCGTGCAGAAGGTGTTAGTACGCCTGTCATTATAGTGCGGACTTTCCATAGCATAGAAAATCGCTACGTTTCAAATTTTTTAACTGAACTTGTTTCATATCACTGGTCATATAAACCTATGTAAACAGGAAAAACGCGGAAGAGTTTGGTCACATCTAACTACAGCCCCAAAAATACCGTTGGCCATACTGAGCCTAGCTACATTGCTAACAGGAGTGACAGCGCGTCGGACTGTGTCTGACTAACTGGGAGGTCGCGCAAAGCTCGGATAGGTACGGAGCAGCTCGTCTCAATTCAGGTAAGAGCATATTTCATTATGGAAATACGGTGGACTGTTCCTTTAATGAAGCAAACCTCGTGGTCATGTTTGTGTACAAACTGTCACAGTCACTCACTAGTGCAGAAGTTTACATCTCCGACGTGTCTCTTTTGCAGTCTTTCAATGTCCATTGGTATATTTTTTCTCTTGTAAATATGCGTGAAGAATATATAATGAAGTTTTGGTAGCCTTTCAGGTGTTCAGCACATCTTTAGTTTCAGTTTATTTATTTAGTGCTTAATCCGAGCACTGAATTAACCCCGTCTTCTCTCTCTCCTGGCCAACAAAGAAATGATTGTGCGCATGTGCAGCAGAAAAGTTTTGTCATTGGATCTTCGCATTAGCTCTGACGTTTGACTTTGTGTTGACATGACAACGTGCAATATTATAACTTTATTGCATGCTCATTCTCCATTGGGGATAGTGGTGTACTACATGGAGCATAAGTGATATGATAACAGTATTGCATGCCATCAATAAACCCACAAGAAAGGAATAGAATACATGTTTTTATTCCATGGAAAAAGTGGCCTGTATGTATAATAATTAAGGATATTTTGCACCACGGAGGGTGAAATATCCAAATCTGTTCTTTTCATTCTTTGAGGAATATTGTTTTAAAACATTTCAATAATTTTCTCACATATTTGTTGACAAACTGGAGATCCTCTGACCATTGTTGCTCTTCAGATACTAAGTCTTTCCTGGATACTCATCTCATCTCATTATCTGTAGCCGCTTTATCCTGTTCTACAGGGTCGCAGGCAAGCTGGAGTCTATCCCAGCTGACTACGGGCGAAAGGCGGGGTACACCCTGGACAAGTCGCCAGGTCATCACAGGGCTGACACATAGACACACACAACCATTCACATTCACACCTACGGTCAATTTAGAGTCACCAGTTAACCTAACCTGCATGTCTTTGGACTGTGGGGGAAACCGGAGCACCCGGAGGAAACCCACGCGGACACAGGGAGAACATGCAAACTCTGCACAGAAAGGTCCTCGCCAGCAACAGGGCTCGAACCTGGACCTTCTTGCTGTGAGGCGACAGTGCTAACCACTACACCACCATGCCACCCCTAACTTAACATAACTAAATATATAAATGAAATTAATTTGATAAGATAAAACATGACATATCTCAGATTCATACTGTCTGCAATGAAATATAAGTCAAAGTAAATTTATTAATGACAGCTTTCTTTTTTTATTTGCATTTTCCATACCATCCCAACTTTTTTCTGATTTGAGGTTATATTATGCGTCACAGCATATTGTGATGGATTTTGTCCTTCCTTGGCTGTACATTGGCAACATATCATATCCTCATTTGCCAATATCAGAGCTCCAGCTCATACATATGTGCACACATATATGCCAAAAATACACCTTGAATTTCAAATTCAAAGTATAAACAGAGCGAATAAGAGGGTGGGAGTGTTGGGTAAGTGGGTGGTTGTGGATCACGATGAGCTGGACGAGACCTTCAGCTCACAGGCTGACAATCCAGCTGATCAAACAGAGTGCTAATGAGGAAGCTACGCAGTGTACAACCCCGATTCCAAAAAATTTGGGACAAAGTACAAATTGTAAATAAAAACGGAATGCAATAATTTACAAATCTCAAAAACTGATATTGTATTCACAATAGAACATAGACAACATATCAAATGTCGAAAGTGAGACATTTTGAAATTTCATGCCAAATATTGGCTCATTTGAAATTTCATGACAGCAACACATCTCAAAAAAGTTGGAACAGGGGCAATAAGAGGCTGGAAAAGTTAAAGGTACAAAAAAGGAACGGCTGGAGGACCAAATTGCAACTCATTAGGTCAATTGGCAATAGGTCATTAACATGACTGGATATAAAAAGAGCATCTTGGAGTGGCAGCAGCTCTCAGAAGTAAAGATGGGAAGAGGATCACCAATCCCCCTAATTCTGCGCCGACAAATAGTGGAGCAATATCAGAAAGGAGTTTGACAGTGTAAAATTGCAAAGAGTTTGAACATATCATCTACAGTGCATAATATCATCAAAAGATTCAGAGAATCTGGAAGAATCTCTGTGCGTAAGGGTCAAGGCCGGAAAACCATACTGGGTGCCCATGATCTTCGGGCCCTTAGACGGCACTGCATCACATACAGGCATGCTTCTGTATTGGAAATCACAAAATGGGCTCAGGAATATTTCCAGAGAACATTATCTGTGAACACAATTCACCATGCCATCCGCCGTTGCCAGCTAAAACTCTATAGTTTAAAGAAGAAGCCGTATCTAAACATGATCCAGAAGCGCAGACGTCTTCTCTGGGCCAAGGCTCATTTAAAATGGACTGTGGCAAAGTGGAAAACTGTTCTGTGGTCAGACGAATCAAAATTTGAAGTTCTTTATGGAAATCAGGGACGCCGTGTCATTTGGACTAAAGAGGAGAAGGACGACCCAAGTTATCAGCGCTCAGTTCAGAAGCCTGCATCTCTGATGGTATGGGGTTGCATTAGTGCGTGTGGCATGGGCAGCTTACACATCTGGAAAGACACCATCAATGCTGAAAGGTATATCCAGGTTCTAGAGCAACATATGCTCCCATCCAGACGACGTCTCTTTCAGGGAAGACCTTGCATTTTCCAACATGACAATGCTAAACCGCATACTGCATCAATTACAGCATCATGGCTGCGTAGAAGAAGGGTCCGGGTACTGAACTGGCAAGCCTGCAGTCCAGATCTTTCACCCATAGAAAACATTTGGTGCATCATAAAACGGAAGATACAACAAAAAAGACCTAAGACAGTTGGGCAACTAGAATCCTACATTAGACAAGAATGGGTTAACATTCCTATCCCTAAACTTGAGCAACTTGTCTCCTCAGTCCCCAGACGTTTACAGACTGTTGTAAAGAGAAAAGGGGATGTCTCACAGTGGTAAACATGGCCTTGTCCCAACTTTTTTGAGATGTGTTGTTGTCATGAAATTTAAAATCACCTAATTTTTCTCTTGAAATGATACATTTTCTCAGTTTAAACATTTGATATGTCATCTATGTTCTATTCTGAATAAAATATGGAATTTTGAAACTTCCACATCATTGCATTCCGTTTTTATTTACAATTTGTACTTTGTCCCAACTTTTTTGGAATCGGGGTTGTATGTATGTGCGTAGTAACATTTTGCTACAAGCAATTCACAATCCTTGAGATGTTAGCTATCACAGAGAAAGTAAGATCATATTAGAAGGATATAATTCCATGCGAACACACAACTGGGATAGAAGATATTCTTCTTAAAGGTGATCGTCCAGCTGTAAAGACATAGGCTACTATCACACTGTCTCATATCTTGCCACATAAGCGGCATGTGGGTCAAACCCCAAGAAATGAGGCGTATTTTGTCCAAAATTAAAGTCCTGTAACGTACACGGCGTATGTGTGATGTTTCTATGGTGTTCCTGTGGCGTATCTGGGGTTTGTATGGGGTTCAAGGGATGTAAAGTTATGGTGTACTGAGGTATATGCGTGGCATATGATGTGTTGCTGCGGTGTAACTGTTTTGTTGCTTTCATTGCCGTGGCATTTCATTCTTATGCGTGCATATCTGCAGCGTTCACAGGTGGGTATAAAAGGGGACCCCACGCTGCATTTGTTGTCATTCATCACAGTCAAGAAAGCATCATGCTAGCGAAGAAGTCTGGACCCAAGAAGGGCAAGGGAAGAGGGAAGACATCAGCCACATTCACCCAGCCAGCCCCGGAGCCACCTTCATCAGACACATGTCAACTAAAGCGTTCTCACGGCGTAATAGGTGTTCGAGCAAAGTTCCCGCTGCATCACTGCTGCGTAGCTTTTGTTTTTACGGCGTACACATGATGTATGTGTGACGTATCAAAGCTGCTACGTATGTACTACAGATTTTTAAGTGCAGACTTAAAAATACACCGCACCCTGGCATACAAGGAGATTGTGTTATGCATCCTAGAGTATTAGTTATGTAAGCTGGCGATGCCGTGACATTCCTTTCTTACTGCCCCGTATCCTGATGCGTCGTACATACGCAAGGCTGAAACGCCAATGTGTGTACCAAGCATAAGACCAGTGAAACTGTACATTGTGTTCTGTAATGAAGAAGCTGTGTGAATTGTGTGTATCAGCCGCTGTATTGTGACATTTTTCCCTCCAAATGAATCTGTTTGGACATTATTTTAATACAGATGCCCAGAAGCACTGTATAGAGAGTGTATGCACACACACACACACACACACACACACACACACACACACACACACACACACACACACACACACACAGCCTTCCTCTTTGAACTATTTGTGCCATCTCCAAATCTGCATTGCAGTTGGTGCATTTTTAGAGAGTTCTCTCATAAATGCACACTGCACAGTCTTGTGAATGGCATTTCTATACCTAAAAAGATAAAAACAAAAAACATTAAACATAAAATTTTGACCTGTTTCCACACATACTGTTAAAATTTGAGGTCAATCGAACGAGAATTGGCAAAGTTATTAGATTGTGACATGATATCAAATTTTTTTAAACACCCTGTGGCCTCCACTGTGGAAATTTTTTTTTTATTACAATTCAAATGCTTTTGTAAAATTGATTTACATATAAAATAACTACATCATGAAGAATTAAAGCCCCTCCTTCACAGATGAGTGAAAATATTGAATAAATGTCCTCTTTTTGATTGCTTGGGTTAAAAATGCCAAGTTATGATGACTGAATTGATTATTCACTTAAATATGAATAATATGATACATTTTGGGTATTTGATATGGCGAAATAGGACACAATGGAAAAATCAAGAACACACCGGAAAGATGAGAATAATGGCGGTGGTAAAAGAACAGCGACTGTACCGGCTGAAGGTCGTGCGGGTCTCTGCTGCGGCGTGCAAGCAACGGGACATCACTACCACACTGGACGGAGTGCGAGGCGGGGGTGGGGCAAAATGACTGGCCGTATCAAAAGTTCGATCTAAATTGACCATGGTTGCAAAATATTGGCCAAAAATACGCAAACACTACGAAATATGAAAGTAAGATGAAAAGGAAACATTGTATTGCCTTATACTGCAAGACTAAAACAAAATAAAACTGTCAAAACTCACCTTTTCAGTGATAACGTCCGAACAGATCACCCGCGTAACAGAAAGACCGCAAATGGAAGCACGATCAACTTCTAACTGTTGGAGTGGAAAATTCCATTCTACACATGCAAATTGTTAATGCGTGTCCTTCCCCGCACACAAATAACACGCTACGGTAAAAATAGACCACAACTCATTTTATCTCATCTCATCTCATTATCTCTAGCCGCTTTATCCTGTTCTACAGGGTCACAGGCAAGCTGGAGCCTATCCCAGCTGACTACAGGCAAAAGGTGGGGTATACCCTGGACAAGTCGCCAGGTCATCACAGGGCTGACACATAGACACAGACAACCATTCACACTCACATTCACACCTACGGTCAATTTAGAGTCACCAGTTAACCTAACCTGCATGTCTTTGGACTGTGGGGGAAACCGGAGCACCCGGAGGAAACCCACGCGGACACGGGGAGAACATGCAAACTCCACACAGAAAGGACCTCGCCGGCCACGGGGCTCAAACCCGGACCTTCTTGCTGTGAGGCGACAGCGCTAACCACTACACCACCGTGCCGCCCCAACCCATTTTATAGCTCAGAAATTCATACAAGACCAGCTACCATCGTAACATATTCTGTAAGAAACATATTCTATACCTAACTTTCAGCTTTCGTTTTGAAAAACAAAATTGCAGATTTATAACTAAATTTTTATATGGCATAGTGATTTAAGTTACTACTTTTGGTGAGGTAGTGACCTTGACCCTGAGGCTTTCCATTTAGATCAAAACACACGATTGTATTGGGTTTGGGTATGTGGAAAATGGAGTTACAACGGTGATCAAATATTTTGCATGATGTTTTATTACAGTTCTGTGACTGCACCGATCCTTAGGTGTATAAAGTTACAACTTTAAAATACAATTAGTGATAACTGTAGACTTTTCAGTGGACTACAACCTTTTTAAGGGAATGCGATGTAGTCAACCATTTATCATGTCCCAGATCAAGCCACCATTTTTCCACAAATTTGCAGAATTTTTGCCAAATTCTTAATAGAGTATTCACATCAAAGATTTAGTTTTATCTGTATTGTTTCTTTCATCATTTTATTTCAAATTAAAACCAACATCTCCATTCAAAACCGTATAGTTTATTGACTGTGAGTATATTTACTGGGGTATCCCCACAGTACCCTGAGACAGACCCATATGTGTGTGTGTGTGTGTGTGTGTGTGTGTGTGTGTGTGTGTGTGTGTGTGTATTTTTAATCGCATTAAGGTATCTCAGTCAGTCTGCAAACTGCATTTTAACACCCTGGTGTATGCCTTAGCATTCAACCTCCATAATCCTCAGCTTTTTCTATGAAGTTCAGTCCTTGCTGTTTGACTACAGCTGCTTTATCACTCGAAGGCCAGGTTAGTGAGTACACATGACCTCTGAGCTGGTATTGTGAGCCTCCGAATGTGCTTAAGCAAGGAGGTTAGCCACTACTTTCATCTGTGCTACTGGGACTGAGCTATGATTGGTAATCTGATTACCTAGAAGGAGCTGATAATGTGCATAGTTTTTTTTTTTGTGGGGATTATTTGCCAGACAGATTAACTGACTTTCAGCACAATGAAAACTTATATTGTTCTTTTATGGTTATGAACAAAGGCACGTGTGTGCTATGAAAATCTTTTTTAATTACTTCAGTGCCACTGTGCAAAGAGTGCAACTAGGTTTTTTTCCTTTGTGTCACTAAAATTAGCTGTAATAATCTGCAAAGGGTTTGAATCCAGAATCTGTGGTGTATAAAATGTTGTGTTGTGAAACATAAGATGTAGAAAACTGGGATGATATTGGTAAAAAGGGATGTATGGATGATGTCGCCAACACATCATCACACGTTCACACGGGTTCGTTGATGATGGAGTGGCTGGCTGCTTTATGTCCCAGGGCTCCATCATGTCTGTGTTACCTTCTAGCTCTCCTTTTTAGTTATGCTGTCATAGTTAGTCTTGCCAGAGTCCCTGCTTACACTCAGCACACAGCATATCCTTTTCTTAATGATTAGGTGACAAACGGCGTACCTAACAACCTGTGTTTTCTCTTTGTCTCTCTCTTGCCCTTCATCTCTTTATCTCTCCCTCTGTCTGTCTCTCTCTGTTAAGTTACACGTCAATCTTGATACCAGTGATGCTGACCTCTTCTGCTCCTCGGACCTGCCTGATCCATCCTGATGCCCTACTTCTGGCTGGAGTCTCATCACATCGCTCCTGTGGAGGACGGCCCCATATGGACAGTCAAAAGACACACTTAGAAGATGGCTCCGGACACTTACAGTTTTGCTATGATGGCTGAGGACTACAACTGCCATGATAACTTTAGGACCGCAGTTGTCATGAACAGTTTTGCACTCAAGTCTCTATCAAAAAACAGTTGATAACTTCACCAACACTGACTTCATGCTTAAACTATAATGAATTTCCTGGTTACAAAGTTGTACTTTGTGACTCTATAGGACACAGTTATAGAAGCGAGTTATTTATAATCACGCTATCTGTTATCACCCAAATGAGGATGGGTTCCCTTTTGAGTCTGGTTCCTCTCGAGGTTTCTTCCTCATGTCGTCTGAAGGAGTTTTCCTTGCCACCATCGCCTCAGGTTTGCTCATCGGGGATAAATAAATTTATTAGGGATAAAATTAGCTCATATGTTTAAAGTCTTTAATTTTCTGTAAAGCTACTTTGCGACAATGTCTGTTCTTAAAAGCGCTATAAAAATAAACTGACTTGACTAGAAATATAAGGGTATGGCTATTAAAAATATCTCAAACATTGAACATCTCAATCAAAACTAGGGAATACATTTTAAAATGGTCACAATTTGGAATAATCAGTTCACAACTGGTCAATGACCAAGTAAGGAGGTTGTTATTCAGAGAAGTAATAAAGAGGCTAGAGAGGGTAACTCTGTACTGCACCAGAGTGCGTTTGACCCCTAAAGTCCGGTTCATTTGTATTGTGTGATCACTGCAAACTGCACTTGGGAGCAGTTTACATGGACTGCTTGGAAGAAGTGAGCTCGGGCGTGATTCAGTTGTCTCGGGCACAGTGTGATCACTAACCGCATAGAACTTGAATGTTATAGTGTGCACTTTTTAATTCATTAGAGAATATTTGGGTTAATAACAGGTCTGGTTCTCACATTATTGATGAATACAAATTGTACTGAGAGAGTAAAGCTGCATCGTGATGACATATAGTAGGGTCAGTGCCAGAGATTTTCTTTTGCTGGTGCTATGGGGTTGCTTGACTTTTCAGTGAGCGTGCTAGGAAATTTAGAGTTACCTATTAATGTGTTGCCACAATTTAATTACCTCCGCCACGGAAGTTGTTCTTTTGCTTTGTTTATTTGACTTGAAGTAGGATTAAGCAAAAACTACAAGCCTGATTTTCATGAAACCTGAAGGCAGGATGTAGCATTGGCCAAGGAAGAACCAATGAAATTTGCTGCACATCCAACTCACAGAGCACCTCGAAAAATTTAGTTTCGCTTTTCCTAATGGTGCAGCATTTGGCCTTGGTGGAGGTCTGAGCTCCCAGAGTGCCCTTATTGCAATACCCGTCACATGTAAACACACGTGCACATACGCAGTATCCACTCTGTGACAGTTACGTACAATGCCATTCTGTGTTACACACAAGGTGAGATATTCAGCTTAAGAGATATAGATGTAAGGTTCACGAGCCAGCCTACATAAACACGCCTCTGAATATAAAATTTCACACAATTATGCTATGCCGAGGGCTTATACACAAGCAGTAAGTAACAGACACAGTTTGTGCACATTTCAGTCCCATATTCTGCGATCACAAAGTTATGCTGCCAGTCGCCACCACCTCGACTAATGAATCAACAGTATTCTGTTCCATATCAAATATATAATTGAGGATCACATAGAGATAACTATAAGGAGTCCGAATTTGTGCCTCAACTGCATCCATCCATCCATCCATCCATCCATCCATCCATTCAGTG